>NW_015739155.1:0-377 GCF_001515625.1 Sinocyclocheilus rhinocerous
AGTGAATCTACACCTGTAAAACGCAGTGCTTTGTAAACATATCTTACACATGTGATTGATCAGACAAAAACCCAATATATTGTTCACAATAGCAGTTTTCACGTTTTGTTGATACTTTAATATTTAAAATCTTTGAATATTTGGTTATATTTTACACTTACTTATCAACTAAAATGTGGTTGGCTAACATTAAATGCCATTTCAGTCAGAGTAACATTGACTAAAATTAATAAATATGACATGATGAAATGAAATATATATTTTAAGGTGTGAAAATTACAGGCAGTAAAATGGAAGCAGTGACATCTTTTCTTCTGTATTGTAATGCAAATCTGAGTGAAACAGATCATCGAAAATGAAAAACTGCAGACGTGATT
>NW_015739156.1:0-377 GCF_001515625.1 Sinocyclocheilus rhinocerous
AGTGACGAGAAGTACCCTTATGCACACCCAGAGCGAGCATGCTTGTAAATACAACGATGAAAAATGACACGTATCGATTGAAAATAAAACGCTGCCTCTTCAAATCTATTTTTAAACATTTCTAGCGACTCCATAGGTAATGCAATCACAAATCGGCAGCTATCAATGATGTTGAATCTTGTTTTAAAATGGCAACAGACACTTATCACAGCCTTGCACATGCCACAACGAATAAAACACCCCTATGGACATCTTGGTAGGTTTTGTTTTTTTTCCCTTTGAGTAATAAAATTAAGATGGAAACATTTGCTTGTTTTGCTTCAGTTATTTTCAGAGACGTTTTCCCCAAGTGAACTGGTATTTGGCCATTTTGAAAT
>NW_015739157.1:0-377 GCF_001515625.1 Sinocyclocheilus rhinocerous
CACAGCACAGGGGAAAGGTTGTCAGACAGTAATCTGCCAATATGAGGTTTTCACATGCCTTTGTAAAGGGATTATGCAGCTGCATGTAATTGACAAGGATAATTATGATTGGCTGGACAAAAGGCCATGTAATTTCACCACATCATATTCCCAAAGGTGATGTACAGTACAGCGCTCAACACTGCAATCACAGGGTGATAATTTTGTAAGTATAAGAGTGTTTCCAGAGATATTCTCTAAGCAAACTGTTGCATTTTGCTGAAATAATGAATTAGCAGGTGATGAACTATCAAAGGACTGAACCGAAATAAAGTCATTCTAAAAAATGGTGCCATCTGTGTTCTTTACATAAATATGTACAAACATTTTATTCAAAA
>NW_015739158.1:0-377 GCF_001515625.1 Sinocyclocheilus rhinocerous
TATTTCACTGATTCAGGTCTTTGGTTCACGCATGCTGGTATCAGCAGTAAACTCACTGGTTTGCCAATGTCTGGGTCCAAAACTATTCTCAGTTCAGTGTACTTGTTATTTGTGTTGCAAACATTAACCTACTCTTTTCTGGATAACTGCTGTCACACTATATTCCAGACAGCTAACAGAAAATACAGACAGAGCCTATTTAGACACTTCACTTAACCAGTTGATAATGAATAAACTCTGTTTTATGTGACAATACGTCCATCATGTCATTGAGCTCTGACAGCCGCAGCACTTGCCAATTCGCTGACTTTTACTACATGTAATATTTACAAAGACATGTTTTTTGTTTTGTTTTGTTTCTGCCGTTACTCCCCAAC
>NW_015739159.1:0-377 GCF_001515625.1 Sinocyclocheilus rhinocerous
CAATGCTGCCAGCATGAGTTGTGCGTGTCCTCGCAGTCCTAAAGGTCTGTCGCCGTCAGCGCACTTAGCAGATGGAACTACTGACCTCATCCTCGTCAGGAAGTGCTCCAGACTCAACTTCCTGTGCCACCTGCTGCGCCATACCAATAAGGAAGACCAGGTTCTTGCTTTATCTCAACAGAAAATATCAGTAGATTTAACATCTTTTTTTTTTATGAAAGCGATGAAGCAAATCCATTCATGTTTCATCAAAGCCTCTGAAAAAAGCAACACTCTCTTAACCAGCACACTTCAAAAAGTATCCCTGCTGTCCACCAAATGCTTACTATATAATTTATAATAGTATAAATTTAAAATAATATGTATATTTAATTAAC
>NW_015739160.1:0-376 GCF_001515625.1 Sinocyclocheilus rhinocerous
TCCAAAGAGAAAGGAAAAATTGAAATCGCATCATATGACCCCAATCTTTGTCTCATCTGTCCATAAAACTGTTCCAGAACTCTACTGGCTCACCTTTGTGCTTTTTTGCAAACCCTAATCTTGCCTTTCTATGTTTGCTGCGGATCTGAGGTTTGCATCTTGCTGTGTAGCCTCTGTAATTCTGCTGTGGAAGTCTCCTGCAGACAGTAGATTGTCAGATCATCACTCCAGCTTTTCTAGCATATCTAGCTCTAATTGAGTTCCTCTTTTCTTTTAGCATACAAATTGCTTGCTTGTCTCTCAAAGTCTTCATCCTGGTTTGTGTGTGTCTTCAAATGCAAGACTCAGAATGCAGAAGCAATGGCTATAACTGATA
>NW_015739161.1:0-377 GCF_001515625.1 Sinocyclocheilus rhinocerous
CAAGACAGTTTTATTATTATTTTTTTTTAAATGGGAATGCATTGTTCCTGTTGAAGGACCCAGCTAATCTGTAATGAAATTTAAGGTTGATTCTTGTCAATTTGATTAAAAATTTTATTGAATTGATGTTGCAGCCCTAGTTTTGAGAGTCAATAGCGCTGTTTTGTTGGGTCTGACCTCATGAAGCCCATCTGGACTCTGTGTTTGTATAAGTGTGCCTCACTGCTCTGCAGATGCCCTGAGTCTCTACATATGGCACTGATGCTGTACCGCTTTGTCGAATTACACTGGTTATAACTCTCTCTCCATAAAGAGTCACAAGATGGGGAAAAAGGAGGCTACAGGGAAGCAAAGAAGTCGATTAGGAAGAGCAGTAG
>NW_015739162.1:0-377 GCF_001515625.1 Sinocyclocheilus rhinocerous
GGTGTGTCTTGTAATTGTTTCCTATAATGACATTTAGATGTTGGTCTTATTCACAAAAGTGTAACACAACAAAAGCTATTGAATTGCAAAAACTGAGAAAGAGCTCTGGAAGCTTCCCAGAGAGTGTGCAGTACAGCGCCCCCTAGAGGAACGTATTGCAGTTGCTTCGACTGAGTTTGATCTTCAGAAATGTGAATAAATTAATTAAAAATACACAAAGTCTGACATGCAAACTTTAAAGGGTGTGTCTTGTTACTGGTTCATGGAACAACATTTACATGCTGGTTTTATTCACGAAACTGCAACACAGCAAAAGTTATTGAAATGTAAGAATTGAGCAAAAAGCTCACAAAGCCTTTCACAGATTGTGCAGTACA
>NW_015739163.1:0-377 GCF_001515625.1 Sinocyclocheilus rhinocerous
CAGTGTGGATGTACCCTGTGTTTGGATTGTATTAAAGACTGTGTTTGCTATTCCTCGTCTCCATCGTTTAAAATGAGACCTATACTATAGTCATGGATAGGGTAGAAGTTTGCAAATGCATTTCAGTTGTGTGATTGCAGATCCATGTCATATATCTGTAATTTCATAATAACACCACGTAATCACAACAGAGCACAGTTTCTACAGTCATAGAAAACCAGACAATATTTGTGAAAATATTGTTTGTCAGGCCTACAAAAAATTATGACATGAATCAAATATTGGCAAGTCAGAATGATTAAATCTGAATTTTAGTACAATTCAGATTTTTGTTTTAGTTTAGTTTTATTGATTTATATAGCACATTTAATAACGAC
>NW_015739164.1:0-377 GCF_001515625.1 Sinocyclocheilus rhinocerous
TCACATGATCCTTCAGAAATCAGTATAATATTCTGATTTGCTGCTAAAGAAATTTCTTATTATTACCAATGTTGAAAACAGTTGTGCTGCTTAATAGTTTTTGTGAAATCGTGATGCATTTTTTTCAGGATTCTTTGATAAATAGAATGTTCTGAAGAACAGCATTTATTTGAAATAGAAATCTTTTGTAATGTCTTTTGCCACTTTTGTCAGTTTAATGCATCCTTGCTAATTAAAAGTATTAATTTTAATTTCAATTTTTTTAAAAAGAACTTACTGACCCCAAACTTTTAAAGAAAGGGTAGTGTGGCTTAAAATAAGATACTTAATATATTTCTATTAAGGATGAATGGGTAAAACATAATATTTATAAGATG
>NW_015739165.1:0-377 GCF_001515625.1 Sinocyclocheilus rhinocerous
CAGGAATATAATCCAATATCACTATCAGTTTGTCACTTACTAGTACTATCACTTTTCAAAACTGGTCAACTGTTTGGGTGGAAGAAACATTAACATTATCAATGGACCTCAGGGACAAAAAGTTAAATGATTTGAAAGAATTTGTATAAATATAAAAAAGCTGTAACCGTGAAAGCATGGGAACATGCAACGTTTCTTTACAGTGTTTGGAAATTAGTGAATATTTTTTACGTAATTGTATTACAGATCAGTAAATGCGGCAAAATACTTGCGATAATGCTTGTGAAGATGATACAAAAAGCTTGCTCACAATAATCTCACATTATTAAATTATTTCTGAATTGAATTTTTATTCTGAATTTATACTGTTCTAATTT
>NW_015739166.1:0-377 GCF_001515625.1 Sinocyclocheilus rhinocerous
GGAGCTGTGGAGACGGACGGATTAAAGCAGTGTGAGGTCGGATGAGTTCAAGACTCGTTTTGGCTCAATTACAGATCCTATCACAGCCGTCTCTGAAGACTGCGTATCCAAATATTCCCAAAGAGGATAACTTCTGTCACTACTTGCTATTCTTAACCCCAGCAGATATGATACCCCTGCATTGCTGGTCACCAGATATGCTGGGTGTTTCCATTAGGCCTCTTAACTAGTTTAAACAGTAGACCTTCCAGTGCTTTTCAGCATTTTTTGCTGGTGAATAACATGGATAAGCAACATACTAGTATAAATCAAATTGGACCAGCATGGACATTTAATTGCTTGTTCATTCTATCAATCGTTTTATCTATACATCCATC
>NW_015739167.1:0-377 GCF_001515625.1 Sinocyclocheilus rhinocerous
ACAAGCCTTAAAACATTCAATGATAAGGTGCTTTTCATTTCAAACCGGTGCCTACGTATGCGTGTGTGGTTTATGACAGTGTTTTCTGACACTCAAACAGCAGAGGATAAATCTGCTCCACTGCAGACGCCACACTCTGCACATTTGGTCCTAGAGAGAGGGAAAGATGGTCATTAACAATAAGCTCTAACATTAGTTCAGCTTTTCATTATACAAGAAAGTCGGTACTAAACAGTGGGTTGCATTCATTATTCATGGGTATATTTGTGTGAAAATGTTTTCATGCCGAAATCATGAAAGAATTCTTAAAAAGGTCTGCACTTAAATAAAAATAAGCAAAATATGCAATATATATATATATATATATATATAATTCC
>NW_015739168.1:0-377 GCF_001515625.1 Sinocyclocheilus rhinocerous
CTATGAAAAGTTACATTATGTAATAACAACTAAGCAAAAGAAGAGCATGCAAGCCCACATATGCCGAAAATCTTCTTTCTCTGTAAGAGAAAGCTGGCCTATGCAGTGTCCAGAGTAAAGCTTTCCCATATGGAAGATGTTTCTAACATATGAAAAGAAAAGTTATTTGCAATGCAGAAAGACAATTCTTTATGCATTAGAAATTTTATATTCCAAAAGTTATGTTAGAGCTTCTATGCACAGGATGCTTAATTTAGTGCTTCTATGAAGACTAACACTATATTAGTGACAATAAGTAAAAGAAGAGAATGCAAGCCCACATATGCTGAAACTCTTCTTTCTCTGTAAGAGAAAGCTGGCCTATGCAGTGTTCAGAG
>NW_015739169.1:0-377 GCF_001515625.1 Sinocyclocheilus rhinocerous
CCATGTTAAAATGTTCCGAGAGTTGTCATGATTGAACTACTTTTTTTTGCTGTTTTTTAATGTCTGATTTGTTATCACTTGTTTATCACACTCTGATTTGTTTTCCCCCCACACTGAAACAAAAATGGAGTAGAATTTTCTTTAAAACAATCAATTTTCAATTTTCAGAGATTGCTAGTAAACTTGACAAATAATTTCAAAGAAACGACAAGAATTAAACATGAAATTCTCGAATAGAAATACTGAAGTGGTATTTTGTAGACTTTGACCAGTGAGATGCTGACTGATGTTCTTCATCTGTTCACGTCTTACCTTCCCAGTGGATTTGACTCCTTTAAAGATGCAGAGGTAGACGAGGATCCAGGCCAGCAGCAGCA
>NW_015739170.1:0-377 GCF_001515625.1 Sinocyclocheilus rhinocerous
TTTTTTTTCTACAGTACAACAGTAAAGAAGATTTTAAGCTGAAACCGTGATCCTTGATGATTTTTAGCTGAAAATGTGGTCCTTCAAAAAATGCAAATCAGTGGCTGCCTGTCTTTGAGAATAACGAAAGCATAACAAGGAACAACAAATTAATACCCGTGGCTCGTGAGGATAAATAATGTTCAGTTTCACAAACAGACCAATCGTTTCAATTCATAAGACCTCAATATACTGTCAGGAGCCGCAAGTATTAATTTTGAGTTCCTTGATATGCTTTTTTTATTCTCAAAGACGGGCAATCGCTGACTTGCATTAATTTTATGAATCATCAAGGACCACATTTTCAGCTAAAAATCATCAAGGACCACAGTTTCAGC
>NW_015739171.1:0-377 GCF_001515625.1 Sinocyclocheilus rhinocerous
AGATGCTGTCGTTTATAAATACTGAAAACTGCATGGAAAAAGAACACCCGATTCAAGAAGCCTGGCTCTAGATAGAAATCTCTGTTTCATAAAACATATTTTCATTTGTGATGAACCAAAGTCTTGGGACCAGGGTTATTATCATTAATTAATACTCCTAAAGAACCTAAAACTTAATTAACCATAAGAAAAATGACAATAACAACAAAACCCCTGAAACTGGAAAATATTAAATTAAAAACTACTTTAAATGTATATAAAAATTAATGCTGTCATACGATTAAACACATCCAAAATAAGTTTTTGTTTGCATAATATATGTATGTGTACCATGTATATTTATTATGTATATATAAATACACACACAGTATATATTT
>NW_015739172.1:0-377 GCF_001515625.1 Sinocyclocheilus rhinocerous
CTCATTTGCATCTCATTACCCTAGCAGGCGCTGCCTGTATATAACCGGCTGCAGGAGGACTGGGACATTAAACACGCACAATCCAGGCAGTCTCTCTCACATGGAAACAAGAGTACGGGAGGAAAGTTGGGATCAGTAGTTTGGATCAACTCCACGCCATTTGTATAAATCGGAAAATAAGCGATACACGCGTAGATAACCGTGCGCCTGGGTTTTCTGCATTTTTTCCGGCTTCATAAACAATCCGCAAGTGGACCGCAAACTTTTGACAACTTGGAGTAATCGTCTTCTGAGGGAATTTCCTGTTCGTCCCCCTTTTGCGCATCGGGGTTTCCTCTTTATATTCGTATTTGGGATTTAATTGCTTGATTTTTTTT
>NW_015739173.1:0-377 GCF_001515625.1 Sinocyclocheilus rhinocerous
TAATCAGCCAATCAAAAAGAATCCCTCTCTCTCCATGATAAATGGTCTGGAAAAGCAGCGTTTTATGAAGGAGATAGGTCCATTTGTTTCCTTATTCTTTCCCTCTCTCTTTCTTTCTCTCTCTCTTTCATTTTTCCTAAACAAATACTTGGTGCTCATGGACAGATTATATACACCTGCATCACTAACTTTGAGTCATTTTCTCACCTGCTCACTCGAGAGTGTAATATGGCGAATTGTTTCAGTTTAAAAACCACTCAGGTGACTTTAGTTCTCAAAGAGATGGATTGAACACAAAATCACATCAATGATGTGTTCAAAATGTACCTAAATATGGGCTTGTTTCTGGCACAAACAAAAACACTTCAATGACACCA
>NW_015739174.1:0-377 GCF_001515625.1 Sinocyclocheilus rhinocerous
CTCCTGCCAAGGTTATTATAGTTCTCTAAAACTAAAAAGAAATTTAAAATAACTGAACTGAAACAATGAAAATTAGAAATGTTTTGTTATATTTTAGTTTAAATTCATGTACTTAAAATAACTAAAACTGAAATAAAAAACTATATAGATATTAAAATAAGAACTTAAAAATGACAAAAACTAAATAAAATGACAAACTTTAAATAAAATTAACATGGAATCAAAAAACATTAACAAAAATGATACTAGCATCTTAGTGATACTAGAACAACAGATGGATGTGATGCGTCTGATGGGAGATGTGACTGGAGAAGTCTTTATTTTCACTCTTTATTTTGTCATTTTTATGGATTATATACAGCAGATCATTCATGAAA
>NW_015739175.1:0-377 GCF_001515625.1 Sinocyclocheilus rhinocerous
ATTATGAAAACTTAAATACAAGGAGCTCTAAAAGATTTTTAGAATATTTACAGCTCTTTTGCTTTAGACCATCTATTAATGTAAAATCCACAAATAAAATTTTCAGGTTTCAATTGCATCTAGGGAAAAAAAAACAAAAAAAACAGCCGAGATTGATTTTATTATAGTTATTTTCAATGCTTTCAACATGCTCTCATTAAAAAAGAACTTTAATAATGTTTATTAGTTCTAGCAAATAAGTTTTTGCTCAAAACTAACCAAAGTTAAAAAATAATTTGTTTATCATTTCTGCACAGGAGAGACTTGGTATTGTTTCAAAACAAACGGAAATATATATATATCAGCATCGGTTATCGACCAAAATTCTTTGAAAAATA
>NW_015739176.1:0-377 GCF_001515625.1 Sinocyclocheilus rhinocerous
AGGTCAAAAAATTTGATGAATTGTTCAAAATATGAATAACATGCATTTAAATAATAGATAGGGTGAACTTTTTTAAAGTATGAAAAGATGATTAAATTATGTTTGATGTCAGCCACAAAATTTAGGCTTATATAAAAAAGAAAAAGTCCATGAATTGATTTGGGATTTGTGTATATTTGGGAAATTCTTGTGGACTTTTATCTGCGAATGAAAACAATGCATGTGTGATTTTAATCTGAAAGCACAGCTTCGTGTATCCCTTGATCGGCTGCTTATGATTCATTGCATGAGTGAAGCATACTGGGATAGGTGTCTCTTCAGGATTGATCCGTCTCCAGTGGCGACAGGCCGCTTGATTGATTTATCGGCCAGAGCTC
>NW_015739177.1:0-377 GCF_001515625.1 Sinocyclocheilus rhinocerous
CCATTGATCCCAGGTGCTGTTGGAAAACAGTTGTGCTGCTTAATATTTTTAGGGAAACTGATATTTTTGAACTGATTCTTTCATGATTAGAAAGTTCTTGAGAACAGAACTTCTGTAACATTATAAATGATTTTACTGAAACTTTTGATCAGTAAAATGCATTATTGCTAAATAAAAGTAAAAAAAATTATAATAAAATAAAAACATCTTACTGACCCTAAACTGTTTAACAGTAATTCATAAATAAAAATTTGGTGACCATATCATAACCATTGGAACTATTGAAACTAGCATCAAAACTAGCATCAAAATGTCTAACATCGCAACTCCAGAAAATATCAGGACATTTTTGCAATTCAAAGAGAATACTACTTCAG
>NW_015739178.1:0-374 GCF_001515625.1 Sinocyclocheilus rhinocerous
AATATTAAAAATAAAATATTAAATATACATAAAAAATTATTATGTCGTGCAGGAATATATGTCCATTTATATTTGGATGATATTCATCATCATTGGAGAGGTGAAAGGAATCAGCTGCTGCAAATTCCCTGTTTATTCCCACATAAAATCTGTAACACACACACACACACACACACACACACACACACATAGAGCAGATGGTTCATTTGTAGCTTCCAGATTCTGCAAAACGGGCGCAGAGCCAACTGGGTCATGCATGCACACACTGAGAGAAAAAAATGCCACTATTTCTTTATTAAGACACACACATACACACACACACCATCCCTGCATTTCCCACTGCTGTCATAAGATATCTGCTATCTGTCATGCAC
>NW_015739179.1:0-377 GCF_001515625.1 Sinocyclocheilus rhinocerous
TTCTTTTTCATGATTCTTTGATGAATCAAAATGTCAAAATAACAGAATTTATTTGAAACAGAACATTTTGTAATAATGTAAAAGCCTTTACTGTCACTTTTCCCATATGCAGATGTAATATATGCACATATATAAAATTTCCATTTATATGCAGTAAAACTAAAACATATATATTAGAACAATTTCATATATTGACATATATGTCTAGCCCATACAAATATGTGTAATTTTTGGACATATATGTGATGTACATGTATAGCCATCATTAAACCTGTCAATATATGTTGATTTTATATAAGTAAATATAAATAATAGATAATGTATTTTAAAAATTCATTACGAAAACATACAGATTTTAGTATATATATTTTTTTTTT
>NW_015739180.1:0-377 GCF_001515625.1 Sinocyclocheilus rhinocerous
AAAAAAAAAAAAAACCTACATAACACACAGAAAACACATTTTTTGAGACATTTTGAGATTTCAAATGTTGTTTTGCCAGTCACTAAGTCACAAAATTATTAAAGATAAACCAGTTCTGTGCAAGAATTAAATGATTTTATTTGGGAAAACAGCATTTCTTAAGAATACTATGTCATCTGCATCAAAAGCAAGTTAATAATATTATTCATTTTTTTAAAATGTATTATATTTTGTGTATTAATGTAATTTATTTTATTTTATTTCAATCCCTTTAATTTGTGGCAGAATTTATTTCACTGCTAATCTGTGCATATTTATCATACTATACACAAAATCATTAGTCTGTTGTTAAGGAATGTTTTGTCCTTTTGTGAAAA
>NW_015739181.1:0-377 GCF_001515625.1 Sinocyclocheilus rhinocerous
TCGTTTACTTTTGTATGGTGTCCAATGTAAAATCCTGAAGCAAAACCAGGTTTTATCGCAGCTTAATAGAGAATTGAGCTCCGAACACTGACCACTGGCTGAGCAAATTCATTTAAGGAATTGTTCTGGTACACAAACGCACACACATACACCTTGATAGTCTAGGCAGTGAGATACTTTAATGTTCATACACACCGTGCTGCCTGGCAGATTTTAAAAAGCTGTGACTTTAACTAAACGGTTGCTGCTGCTGCTGTACAGGGGGCAAACTGAGGACAGCCAGTACTCTAAACAGCACTTTAACGTCATAGCACTCTGAGAAAAGGAAAAGATTTGGTCCTCAAACAGCCTGCAGTGTGACAGACGCAATCGTGACT
>NW_015739182.1:0-377 GCF_001515625.1 Sinocyclocheilus rhinocerous
TAATAGAGTAAACAAGGCCAATGTTGACTTTAAGTGCACTTTGAGCTGCACATATTAGACTGACAGATATTAATGAAGGTACTGTGTAGGATGTCTATAGTGCAGCTCAATAAGCACTGGTGTCTTCTGCCATCTAGTGGAGAGATACAGCAATACCAGAATACAGCTAAGTAATGTTGATAATGAAATAATACAATTTGATATTAAGTCTCAATATCCAATTACGTTTTGCTCAAAGTAAATATCTGTTTTATGGTTAGGTATTTTTTTCACTGGATGACAAGATTTTTTTTTCTTTTTGCAGTGTAATGACAGTCTATTCAGGAGGGACTCTAAATTAGCTTAAATGGACAAGCTCCACAAGGCCTGTAAAATTA
>NW_015739183.1:0-377 GCF_001515625.1 Sinocyclocheilus rhinocerous
AACATTAACCAATCAATTAAATTAAACTTCAACTGGGCTTCACAAGTAAGTGGAATTCAGCCAAACAAAACTTTCATCAAGGGAGCCCTATCACATGAACAGTCTTACTTCATGTTTACAATAAAGATAACATTAACATAGTTGTTGTTGTTTCTTTCCTTTTCTTCCTTTTGTGCAGAATTCACAATTTACAGTCGTTGTATTGAAGTACCATTGGTGTACATGGGGGGTCGCCAACTGGCGGATTCTGGTCCAAATCCGGGCCACGAGATGTGTCCATCCGGACCACGAAGACTTTTGACATAATGAATAAATAAATGCCAGATGCTATCTTCTAACAAAATCAAATTTATATCAAGCACATCAAGGTCAGCTCA
>NW_015739184.1:0-377 GCF_001515625.1 Sinocyclocheilus rhinocerous
TCATGTCGCTGCGGGGAAGGCAAGGCATGCGGGCCATGCGCCGGCATGAGCTTGCTCGAGCCCGTCTGCTCAGCTTTTTGACTCTGCTCTTTCTTCCTCCGAGGCTCCTGGGAGGAGAGAAATGGGACAGTGCGAGGGGCAGGATCGCCTTCACTGAAGAAAGCGATCCACGAGCGTAGCAAGGCGAGACTCATGCTCTCGCAATGAGAGCAGGCCGTCTCTGTGAGTGCTGCCTCAGCGTGAGCACGGCCCAGGCAAGCGACACTGTGCTCGTCTGACTCATGCTGGGGTGTCCTGCACGTGGCACATTTGTGGCGCGTCATTTTAAAGCAAACATTGACAAAATTTGCTTCATTAGAAGGAGAAATTAGCTCTGG
>NW_015739185.1:0-377 GCF_001515625.1 Sinocyclocheilus rhinocerous
TCCATTGTTATGTATTTTGATATTTAATTGGGGTAGTTGATGTTGGTGATTGTCTATTTATTAAACTATTTATTAAACTCTTTAATTGCGAAATTGTTACAAATATGGGATCCTCGTGTTATTCGTGTTATAGCCATGGGTGTAATCATGTCTTATGTAATGTATTGGTAGATGTTAAAATTTGTGTTATATACAGTACAAATGGAAATTGTTGAGCATTTATATGGAATGTATAAAATGTGTGTTTTTAAAGACTCAACATTGGCTAATGAATGATGACGTCAATATAATTAAGGATTTAAAAAGTGGGTGGAGGGAATGAATTATTCAATGCACTGAAGAAGGCCTTGAGCCGAAACATTTGTGTTTTGTCCTGC
>NW_015739186.1:0-377 GCF_001515625.1 Sinocyclocheilus rhinocerous
GAGCTTTCCACCATCTCCTGTGTGACTGCAAAGTTGTCTGGAAGATTCATGCACTTACTGATCATCACAGGATTGCAGCCGTTCAAGAACTGATAGCCAAACATCAAGTCCTCGTTCCAGTTCTGCATCACATGCTCTGTCAAAGGGAATAATAGAGTCAGCTGCCAGTGAGTTTAGGAGTATGCAAACAATGTGTGTACACTCAGTCAGAGGACAGCTTGTTTTAGTATTAGAGAAAAGTGAATAAAAAAGAACTAAGGAAGAAACAATTCAAACCTGACACAGTGTTCTTGATTTTCACAAATATTTTTCCAAAATCTGCAATATCGGTCCAAGAGGACTGGAACAACCTCATAAGTTCATTAAGACCAAGATTC
>NW_015739187.1:0-377 GCF_001515625.1 Sinocyclocheilus rhinocerous
TTATGGAAATTGGTTTACTGTTGACTTTTTATTTATTTTCTTTCTTTTCATCCAAAAATCAACACTTAGACCAATTTACTGCATATTCACAAACATGACGAGAGACGTTGCACCTATCGTTACATACTAGAATTTTATTCACTATATATGAATACTTATTCCACTTATATCAATTCATTCAAACTAGTACTTATTCGTAATATTTTTTATTCCTTTCATACTAGTCATTATCCCAGTTTTGACATGCAACTATTCAACTGTTACTGGAAACAAATTGCAATTCCATGGGGAAAAGTATAAGGTTGACCCTATTGTTTATTCGGTTCAGGATAGAAAATCTGAAAATGATACTATAGTTGTTTAAATAGTTACAAACC
>NW_015739188.1:0-377 GCF_001515625.1 Sinocyclocheilus rhinocerous
TATGCTTCAGCGAAGACCTCGCTCTTTCTGAGTTTGATTGGACACATACTGTAGGTAAGGTCTAGACTACTCACATGATGCAATTCACAATAATCAAACTGCTGTGAACTTGTAAGGCCGCATTTACACGGCATGATTCAAGTGACCCAATTCTGATTTTTTTCCTCCCATGTGGCACAGATTGAATATGACCCACGATCGTGTAAGCAGGAAAAAAGCACGTGGATTCAGATATTTTCAGATCGGTTTCAGACCTCATTCATATGTAGAAATAAATGTGATATGAATTGGATACGTGCATTTGCGTCTGTCGTGCTGAACTATAAACAAACAGATGCCATGATAATTGGTCATGTATTAAAAAATAAATAAATAAA
>NW_015739189.1:0-377 GCF_001515625.1 Sinocyclocheilus rhinocerous
TTAGTAATTAGTTACACTACTAGTTACTGCAAAAAGTAATATTATCACAGTAACTAGTAACAAAGTTACTAGTAACTAGTTACTGCCCAACACTGGTGACTAAAGGGTTGCATTATCAGGTTGCAAGCACATCTTCTCATTATTCTTATTTCATTGTTTTATAGCAATTAAGACACAGGATTGCAGCAGTACATCTTCTAAAGATCAGAAAAAAATATAGATATTTTGCCAAAAATTATTCAGTGAAGTTTATTTGAATCCAAATCCATGAAGTCTGTTTTTTAGAAGCTTGGTTATTAACATTAAGTTAAGTGCATACAAATAAACCTTTAGCGATCACTAAATTACATGCAAAAATATATGCAAATATGCACAAA
>NW_015739190.1:0-377 GCF_001515625.1 Sinocyclocheilus rhinocerous
TTCCCTTGTTAAAAATAAGTACGCTTTAGCATGCTTTTAGAAAGAGTAATTATTACAAAAAAATCATATATTTTTAAAATAATATGCTTAAGTGCAAACTGAAAGTAATGTTTTTAGACACCTAATTGCATATTATTTGCAATTATATGAAAATGTATTATACAGTAGTCTAGGTTGAATTAGCTGAGTGCTTTTTTTTACCCACTTAAGTATGTAATGTAAGAAATGTCATTTCAAATAAAATACTATGGTTAAAATTATAATCAAGTACTTTACATATGTTTTAGTATGTTAGTCATCACATCAAAATAAGTGTACTTATTTAAAGCGTGACAAAAGATGATTAAAACTAATGATGTTATAATGTGCTGCTTTAA
>NW_015739191.1:0-377 GCF_001515625.1 Sinocyclocheilus rhinocerous
TCCTGATAGTTACCCAAGAGCTTGCGATCCTTGAAAGTGTACCGCTTCCGGTGTTTAAAGCCTCTTCCTCTGCCTCCCCTGTGCTCTCCGTGCCGTCGTCTCCACATGCGACCCGCCCCTCCAATGCCGTTGCCTTTGGCTCGCCCTTCCATATAGGGCTCCTCTATACCTGCGTCCAGCTGCCCGTGGTCATCCAACACAACAACAGCTTCTCGGTCTTCCTCCTCAGCACCAGATGTCTTCTCTGGGTCTTGATGTTCATCATTGATCTGCACCTGAAAGACATCACTCTCAGGCCCGTCCTCTCCCTCGAAATGACCAGATGCATCTGATCCTCTGACCTGTTATGGTAAAAACATAAATTAGTAAACCACAAC
>NW_015739192.1:0-377 GCF_001515625.1 Sinocyclocheilus rhinocerous
TTTATGTCCCCAGCCCACCTCCTCTTATTCCTCCTCCTCCAGCTGCTTCCAGTCGCTTTCTGTCAGCAGGAGCTGGAGGAGAGATCAGTTCACCAGCACGCTCCTGAAGTGAGGAACCCGACGAGCATTTCCAGGAGAGACATTCTTTTTTTTCCACCACCATTTCAGCGAGAATTAAAAAAAAAAAAAGAGCTTTTGTTCTCTGCGTATCTGGTGCAATACTTCAGTATGCTGAAGTTAGTTTGAGGAACTTTGTTTTGGGGAGATTTTACGCGCAAGAGTCTCCAGCTCTCCAGAAGATCTCCGCATGCCCTTGGTGAATTATAATTAGCGTCGTCTCTCAATTGTGTATGTTTTAATCACCAAAAACATGTTTT
>NW_015739193.1:0-377 GCF_001515625.1 Sinocyclocheilus rhinocerous
TTGGATGCGATTAATTGCGATTAATCGTTGCCCAGCACTAATTTTCATATAACATTATGAAGGTTCTGCGTGAGGAAATCTTTCACCCTCACGTGAGAGATTCGCAGAACAGCGGTAAATGTGACCATATGTTCTACTGCGAAGTTTCACCACCATAAAATATTTTCACATGAGGGAGAAAGATTTCCTTAAGCTGATTTCGCATCGGGTTCAAGTTAGTCACAATTCGCCGCGTTGATCAACAGAAAGCTGCTTGATTAGAAGATGCTTCATCCATCCCTGCACAACTGACAAACAACCTGCACAATTCACTTATTCAAAATTCACAATTCACTGACTGCATCTTAAGACCAGGAATATGCCTGCATGATTAATCA
>NW_015739194.1:0-377 GCF_001515625.1 Sinocyclocheilus rhinocerous
TAGCTAAACGTGTCTCCGAGTGGACGGGGCCTTAGAAAGAACAAATTTTATTTTCATTAAACAACATACAATATAATACAATAATTTAAATAATTCATAATAATTAATGTCATTTATTCATTAAAATGCATTACAATTCAAGTCTAATTTCAGGCAAAACCTGGAAAACAAAGAAAGAAAAGGTCTATATTTTTAAACAATAAACAATTTTAGATATATTTTATTAAATAGTAATGAGACTCACATTTGCTGGTAACAATGCGGTAAATGAGTCCTACCTGTCGCGACATTCCCTACTCTTTGAAAAAATTTATTTTTTATCCAAATTTTTAAAAGCTGAGACTTTGTTTCTTATCAGAAGTAACAAAGCACAAAGC
>NW_015739195.1:0-377 GCF_001515625.1 Sinocyclocheilus rhinocerous
GAAACTGATGCTGATTTAGACAATAGCCCAGTGGTTAATGATTACATTCAGAGTAAACAATGAATATTCATCTCGCCAGTAATCACGGACCATGTTTACAAGCACATAATTTTCCTTTATTCTGAGAAAGAGACACACATACATCACAGCTATAGGAATATTCCTGTAGATACATTAAGAAATGCACATATGCCAACTTCATAAATAAATAAATAAATAAATGGTATTGGTTATCAAAACTTTGCAAATCATGAATAAATAAATGTAATACAAAAATATTAGTATTTAATAATAGTTATGTTATATACTGTTGTTGTTGTTGTTGTTATTATGCACATTTCTCAATACAAAAACACTAGAATAACCCAATTAAGCCA
>NW_015739196.1:0-377 GCF_001515625.1 Sinocyclocheilus rhinocerous
GTGTGTGTGAGAGTGAGAGTGTGTGTGTGTGAGAGAGTGTGTGTGGTATTGTGTGCGCTGAAGTGTGTTTAAACAGTGATTAGCAGCTGAATGTTCATGAATTGCTGCTCAGAGAGGTGAAGCAGAGAGAGCGAGAGCTCAGCTTTAACCCTTTCTCTGTCCCTCTGTCCTCTGACCTCTGCTCTCTTTCATCTGTCCTCCTCTCTTCCTCTGTGGAATCTCAAGATTGTCCCGTCAGTTCATTCATCCTCCACCAGTCAAGCTCTAGTGTTAAAAAAACACTAAATGAACACTAAACACTTCATTATACACACCATTACTGACTAGTGACTACATAAATACCGTATTGGCCCGAATATAAGACGACCCTGATTATA
>NW_015739197.1:0-377 GCF_001515625.1 Sinocyclocheilus rhinocerous
TGTCTTCCAGGCTTGGGTGATCAAAAATTATTGCAATACCTGAGCTACATTTAGAAAAATCCGTGTTTTAAACCCGTTTAATTAGACGTAGCTATTTGATTAATGCCATGTAAGCATTCCAGTTCAGCCGCTTATCAGCGTTCTGACAAGTTTGGTGGTCACTGTTCTGTGAAAGACGTTTCATTGACGCTAACCGACTGTTTAGTATCTAATTCACTCATTTCATAACAATTAAAAAGCTATTTGCTAGGAGAATATTGTTGATATCAATAAAGATGTTAGGAAGTTTGACAAACCACCCAGTGTCACAGAGTGCTGCTGTATGCATCACAGGAGGCACAAGTGACCACAAATGCTGAACGTCAGTTTATTCAGCC
>NW_015739198.1:0-377 GCF_001515625.1 Sinocyclocheilus rhinocerous
TGAATGGGTGCCGTCAAAATGACAGTTCAATCAGCTGAAAAAAAACCCATCACAATAATCCACATGTAATCCACAACACAACTCTAGTCCATCAATTAACGTGAAAAGCTGTAAAGCTGAAAGCTAAAGTTTGTAATGTACTACACTACATTTTTTGCAAATTTTTTATTTTTGGGTGAACTATTCCTTTAATGATGGAGTTCTCACCAGATGAACACCAATAATTCCCATAACACACATAATAAAAACAGAATGTTTCATAATAAAGGAATAATTTACCCAAAAAGAATAAAAAATCAAATCAATGTGTCATTATATCTTTCCAAACCTATATGATTTTATTTCTTAAAACACAAAAGGAGAAGTGCAGAAGTTAA
>NW_015739199.1:0-377 GCF_001515625.1 Sinocyclocheilus rhinocerous
GATTATTTTCTATACCCACTGTACATATATAATAAAATAAAGATTAAAAAATTTAATAAAATGTGTCAATGTGAATGTTTTCACTGAGCTAATTCCATTTTGTGCTGTATGACAAAGTGAACACAGCAGTGACAGCATGAAGATAGGAGACGTGTGACATGCTCTGCAGCTGACAGAACTCCTCAGGGCTTTATGTAATCAGCTGCCTATTCTACCTGTGCTCAGCTGGGGTTGGGGGAGGCCAGACACCAAGGTCCCTTGGGCTCTCTTCAGGCAGAGGGTTGGGGAAATCAATGGGTTTGTCCATCTTGAAACTCTCTAGGGTGTTTACAAGGCTTTTCACCTGCTCATATTCCTCTGCCAGTTCCTGCCGAACC
>NW_015739200.1:0-377 GCF_001515625.1 Sinocyclocheilus rhinocerous
ATT
This sequence comes from Sinocyclocheilus rhinocerous, assembly GCF_001515625.1. Lineage (NCBI taxonomy): Eukaryota > Metazoa > Chordata > Actinopteri > Cypriniformes > Cyprinidae > Sinocyclocheilus > Sinocyclocheilus rhinocerous. Next base: position 4 of record NW_015739200.1, read on the forward strand.
TATGGCCTAATTTTCATTTTTGGGTGAACTAACCCTTTAAAAGAGCTTGATTCTACCCATACTCACAGGCATGCATATATGTATGAGCTCACATGCCCAGTTGTCCAGAGGTCATTTTACAACAAGCACTTGACAAAGTCAGAGCCTCTGAGAAGCAGAAGGTTAAGACTAGAGGGGAAAAGGGTGTTCATAACATGTTCTCTGAGGCCTGGAGCTTCTTTTTCATTCACTGAATTATGTTGAAATAGATGAGGGACTAGGGCCCAGTCACTTGTACCACCTCAGAATAACAATAGAAATCCTGGAGCAGAGTATTGAAAACCAATTACAGAGAGAATGAAGAAGGTTTTAGAGGGAATAATAGAAAAGTATGG
>NW_015739201.1:0-377 GCF_001515625.1 Sinocyclocheilus rhinocerous
AGCTCCTAACTTAGCCGTAGCTAAATGACTAAGGGGATTATTATCCGTCCACACCAGACACTTATGACCTAACAGATACTCTCGAAACTTTTCGGTCATGGCCTATTTAAGGGCCAAGAACTCAAGTCGCATGGAGCTATAGGTGGCAGTATTACGCTCCGTTGGCCTAAGGCTACGTCTAGCGTATGCAACCGGTCGAACCCTACCGTCAACCTCCTGAGATAATACTGCACCCAACCCAGTGTAACTAGGATCCACCTCCAATATAAATGGACGTGCAAAATCTGCGTACGCCAGAATAGGGGCAGTAGTGAGCTTACACTTAAGAGCTAGAAAAGCTTCCTCACACTGCTCAGACCATACCTCAATCAATTCCC
>NW_015739202.1:0-377 GCF_001515625.1 Sinocyclocheilus rhinocerous
AAAGTCTGGTATGGGAAAAACTGCCGTGTTTGTGCTTGCCACACTCCAACAGATCGAGCCATTGGACGGGCAGGTGTGTATTCATTGAACTAGATCTTGCAAACACAAAAGCGTTATGGTTTACCTTCCTATATAAGTCAACATATATAATAGTCAAGGAATGTTGGGGCATGTTGGCATGAGCTTTGTTAGCTTGTCCAATAACGATCAAAAGTTTTGATGTAATTACAGTAAATTACAAGCAAGTACAGTACAATTACAATAAAAGTAATTGTGAAAAATTATTACAATATAAGAGTTGATTTATATTTTGATATATTTTAAAATGTGTGATTTATTCCTGTCTTCAGTGTTGCATGATCCTTCATAAATCATCC
>NW_015739203.1:0-377 GCF_001515625.1 Sinocyclocheilus rhinocerous
GTGTCTGTTGTGGTGCTTTCTGTTGTTGTGGTAGCTGTGGTGGTGCTTTCTATAGTTGTGGTGTCCATTGTTGTGCTTTCTGAAGTTGTAATAACAGGGGTAGTACTTTCTGGAGTTGTGGTGCCTTCTGTTGTTGTGATGTCAGTTGTGGTGCCTGTGGTGGTACTTTCGATTGTTGTGGTCTCCGTTGTTGTGCCGGGGGTGGTACTTTTTGTTGTTGTGGTCTCCATTGTTGTACTTTCTGGAGTGGTGGGGCCAGTGGTTGTACTTTCTCTCATTGTAGTGCCTTCTGTTGTTGTGGTCTCCGTTGTGGTGCTTTCTGTTATTATATAATAGTAAAACATTAATCAAACTTTGTTTAGCACTTTTAATAATAA
>NW_015739204.1:0-377 GCF_001515625.1 Sinocyclocheilus rhinocerous
AATAATGTTCTTTTTAGCAACATCATATGACCCCTTTAAAATCAATAACCAGCTCCTCGCGAGCGGATCCGTGCCGTCAGACCGACAGGTGGCGCTGATGGTTCATCTCGTCCTTCCTGCGCCTCGGTCTGTGTTTAAAGAAGAAGACATGGCGTCAAGACTCTTCACAAACAGTTGCAGGTGAAGATATGAATATTTTGGGCTGCGGTATCAACTCAGACATGTTTTCTGGTAAGATCATTCTGCTGTTGTTTTCGGATGTGTGTCGTTGCCGCTTCCAGTGACCCCGGCTCTGCTGTCGCGCATTATTCGTGTGGATTATTGGAGAAATATACTAACTGCATTTAGCAGTCAACTCCTCCCTTATGTGTTTTACT
>NW_015739205.1:0-378 GCF_001515625.1 Sinocyclocheilus rhinocerous
AAAAAAAACTGCAATAATACTAAAATAACACTGCTTTAGAAATCTGTATAGTGAATATAGAAATGTTTGTCATATACTACTGTACACTGCCTCAACTGGGAAGCAATAGCTTCAACTTACAGTCAGCTGTTGTCACAGACCTCGTAAATTTGTCTGGCACACAGTGCTGTGGATAAAGTTCTTAAATACACAGTGCAATGGTCAGGATTGGGTTCTTTGATTTCTGCTGTACTTTCAGTAATTCCCCAAATCGGAGCAACCTCAGGGCGATGCAAGCAGAGCCCAGTAGAGGTCCAGAGGATGCTCTGATTATTGAGGAGGCTCATGCAGCAGGCTCTTGATGTTCTTGCAGGTGTATAGCAGGCAGGGTTTTTTTTG
>NW_015739206.1:0-377 GCF_001515625.1 Sinocyclocheilus rhinocerous
CGTCGCCCCCTTGCTCACAGGAGTGAGCACAGCTGGTGCTGCCACTGTGAATAATAAGATTCACCTCCTGGGTGGCTGGAATGAGATTGAGAAGAAGTACAAAAAATGTATTCAGGTGTATAACCCCGATATTAACGAATGGACTGAGGATGACGAATTGCCAGAGGCAACGGTTGGTATCTCATGTTGTGTTGTCACCATCCCCACACGCAAAACACGAGAGTCGAGGGCCAGCTCTGTATCGTCAGCACCAGTTAGTATATAAGCAGCGAGGAAATGTATTTGAGTTGCTAAATGTAATAAAATTCTACAAAGTTTTATCTTACTGTTTGTTCAATAAAGCAATAAGCCCCAAGAAGCCGTGGTTTACAGTGAAT
>NW_015739207.1:0-378 GCF_001515625.1 Sinocyclocheilus rhinocerous
AAAACAGGAAGGCTGGAGCGAGAAAGTCAGAGAGCATTGGGATAAAAAGGAGTGACATGTGTTAGGCTCACACAAGTATGGAGCAGGAGGATTGAGCCTCGGTTCAGCGTGACGGAGAATGGCACCATCGGGTTCGGGAGAAGGCGATACAACTTCGGCAGCGGGAGGGTTAGTCTGCAGCAGACCAATCCACTCCGCCAGCTGGTTGAGCTGGTGAGAGATCTCGGCGTAGGCGCGGCGAGAAGCCACGAGTTCCTCCTGTTGCCGACCAAGAAGAGCGCCCTGCTGCACAAGGGCTTGGCGCAACTCCGTCTCCTCTGCTGTGTCCATGACGTGGTGAGTAGATTCTGTCAGATCCCCGGGATAACAGAGGACTCA
>NW_015739208.1:0-378 GCF_001515625.1 Sinocyclocheilus rhinocerous
AAAAATATCACAATAATTAAAGTCTTCAGCCTGACATGCACAGACTGCGCTACGCCTTCAGACATTCCCAGCTAATTAGTTAATTAATCCAAACGCAAATTATAAGCAATAATTAGTCAGTCAAGCTTAACGTGAAGTCTGGTGACTCGTAGCGTTCCTTCACCTCCTTCTGTTCACTGTCTCTGCGTCTCCTCACACGGGTTGCTTCTTTTGGAAGCATTCCTGCTCTGGTTAGGTAATTAATTTTCAGCTCTTAACGGATTTAACAGCAGAATTGACTGCGGCTCTCGTAATGCTCTGGTTTCAGATCGGACTCTCACCATGAGCGGAGCAAGACAATTACACATCACAAACAACAGAGAGCAGCGTGAAAGAGCT
>NW_015739209.1:0-378 GCF_001515625.1 Sinocyclocheilus rhinocerous
AAACTCTAAACACAACAGCTTTGCTCAAACATATGTAATTTGTGCAGGTTGACCAGTGATGGGAAGTGACCGGCAAGTAGTGAAGCACAACCAAACGCTACATTGCTGTTTAATGTTAACGGGATAGTTCACCCAAAAAAATCATTTAATCACCCTCATGTTGTTCCAAACCTTAATAAATGATGACAGAATTTTTATTTTGGGTGAACTATCCCTTTAATGTCATAAAACAGAGTTAAAATAAGTGTGTTATATTTGAACAACGAACCAAAAATATGAACGTGTCCATGTGTGTGGTATTAAAGCATGGAAAACATAAGTTCTGTGACCCGGCGGGAGGGTGTCTGGAATTTCAGCGTCAGCTGAATCAGTGGCAAG
>NW_015739210.1:0-378 GCF_001515625.1 Sinocyclocheilus rhinocerous
AAAAGCACTCATCACCTTGTGTAACCAGGTGTCAGGGAGTCTGGGTGAGAATGGTCGCTCCCTGCTGAATGAAAGTGGTGGCCCAATCAGACTTGAGTTACTGCTGCTCTTTGGAAAACAGATAATCGCGATGATCATTCCTCTAATGGAAGTTAAACAGCTTTAAATTCAGGACTAGTTTAGGGTAGAACTCATCAAAGGAGGGACAGACCCTGCCTTGCCTCTACAAATGTTGCTCTGAAGGTAAAACGGTTTTTATCATTTTATTTAATATTAAATTTTTTTATCAATTTTTATTAGCTTTATTTTATTTGAGATAATTTATATATTTTAAAATATATTTTATTATAATTATACATTTATTATAGGTAGAAACTC
>NW_015739211.1:0-378 GCF_001515625.1 Sinocyclocheilus rhinocerous
TTTTAAAGTACATTATTTCACTGTGAAGGAATTCAGCTTTTAATTCTTGCAGACGAGACTCGTTAGTTGATAATGGTTCTGTATTCTGTGTAAATATAATGCAGCTGCTGATATAATAAAAAGGAGAAATGTGCTAAATGCTGTGATTTTAAACCATTATTATTCTGAAATCTGATGAAATGATGTAAGGTTGAAAGGTTGAGAAGGATGTTTAACATGTCTCCAGCAGGATCTCAGATCTTCTGCTCTAAAACCCAGTGATCTGCTTGTATAGTCAGCATTGCAGAAACGAGCTGTCTGTGTAGGGAGGGAACAGAGCTAGTGATTCCTGTCAGGTAAATAATAAGTACAATCTGGGATCAGTGAAGTTATAAAGAG
>NW_015739212.1:0-378 GCF_001515625.1 Sinocyclocheilus rhinocerous
AAATGTGCGCTATTTCAGTGTTTGTGCGGAATGAGGAAGCGCGCGGCGGTGTGATCACTTGCGCTTAAAATGTTTTTGTCATACAAATAGGAGTTATACATCTTTGTAAGCTTTAAAGATTCTTCTTTTATTTGTGTGCAGTCACAATAACAAAAAAACTTTGTAAAATAATGAAAGCAAACAGGGTGCGCATGCGCGTTCTGCCGTCTCATCATGGTCTTTGAACTTGAGCACGTCAAATAATAAAACATAACTCCGTGTATACTTGCCTCAAGCATAAGAAATATAGGCCTATCTATAGAAAGAGAAATGTCTGCTTTTAAATGAACCAACTCAGATGGAAAACAACTATTCTCAGGTTATGTGATCTGTATGAAA
>NW_015739213.1:0-378 GCF_001515625.1 Sinocyclocheilus rhinocerous
TTTTACGTAAAATACATACAAATTATCATGAGATCACGTTGGATTATCTGCTCTCACGCTCTGCGCAATGCAGTATGCCATTTTAAATCATCAAAGCAAGAATAAGAGGCCGGATTCGGAAATCAGACTGCAGTTTGATCTTTGCTATTCATCAGCTGGTTGCAGTGCAGTGCAGTGAATGCATCCTAGATGTGTCTGTCTGGAAGTGTGTTATATGATGTGGCTTGCTGAGGCTTTCAGTGTCTGCAAAAAGCTGCCAGTGATCCACACCAACACGTTACATAAGAGCTGATTCCGCAATTTGAGAAGGCTGGAAATGGTTTGATGCTGTTGATTGGTGCAATTCATTTATAGTCTCAAAAAGTACCCTCACTAGAT
>NW_015739215.1:0-377 GCF_001515625.1 Sinocyclocheilus rhinocerous
AAAAATACTGTTCTTTTAAACGTTCTATTCAAATTAAATAAAATTTCAATATTTACTGTTTTTACTTTATTTTTGATCTAATAAACGAAGCCTACTTTCAAAAACTTTTGAAAAAAATGTTTAAAAATCTTACCAACCCCGAACTTTTATACAGCACTGAAATCTCATTTGTTATTATCTATGAATTAAAATACATTTTTGTATGTTTTTGTTTTTTAGTTGTTGTAGATTCCATGTATTATTATTATAACTAATAATTATGATGTTACTAATTATAATGACATTTGAAGCCAAACTGGTTTTAGGACATTTCACCAAAAATCACAAAAATAAAACAAAATAAATATTATATATATATATATATACACACACACACA
>NW_015739216.1:0-378 GCF_001515625.1 Sinocyclocheilus rhinocerous
AGTAAATCAACTTCAGTAACACAATACCCGGAACAAGACCCCTTAAACAACATGGCGTCCTGAAGTCCCACCCAACTGTCTTTGTCCCTCCATCTCTTTCTCTCGCTCACTCTCTTCCTCTATCCTGCTTTATCAGAACAATGGCTCCTCTATCTGACACAGAATGTGTCTGAATGTAGCAGACTGGGTCAGGTCCAAATCACAGGCCAACTCAGAGCTCGCTTTGTGTGAATATGTGTATGTGTATGTGAGAAAGAAAGGAAGAGAGAGAGACAGAGAGGGTTGTCATTGCTTTGTGTATGTTTCCCCCTCTCTAATGGTACGATAGTGTGTAATTTACTCTAATATCCTTTGTCTTCCCAATACATGGTATTTTTT
>NW_015739217.1:0-378 GCF_001515625.1 Sinocyclocheilus rhinocerous
AAATAAAAGTCCCGCCTCGAACGCATCGGCCAAACAGAAAAACTTCGGCCGATGCCGATATTTAAAAAATGCCAAATATCGGCCGATATGTCGGCCTTGGCGATATATCGGTCGACCACTAGTAAAGACGTCACAGAAGAGAAGAGGAGAGGACGGTGTTTTTGACGGTAAGTATGCTGTTACATGTTTAAACGTCTTAAGATAATCGAGTGCTTTCTCGAGGATTTTCTTGGTGTGACTAACGTTATATTTACACAGCCTCTCATATTGTATTACTTTCATAACTAGGGCCAACACTGCATATATTTGAAATGTTTACCAATTTAATTCGTGATTATGTAACGTTTTATATTTTGAGATTATTTTTTTAACCGCCGT
>NW_015739218.1:0-378 GCF_001515625.1 Sinocyclocheilus rhinocerous
TTTCAAATTCCGTTTTTTCCTTTTTAATTTTTCTGGATTCCGTTTTTCTTCTTCTCCCCGTTTTAATTTTTCTAGACTCCGTTTTAATGGTTCAATAAAATTGTATTAATATTATTAATATTAACTGAAATCATGAAACTTACTATATTAAGCAGCAATTTATTAAAAGTTTAACAAAAATAAAATGAAGACCCTAGGAAATACGTTTTATTTTTTTCTCAAAAGCAGTTTTTGACCAAATTCTGTTTTCCATTAATTTTCTGGATTCAATTTTAATGGTTTCATTAACTATCAATAATCAAAAGCATCACTATTTAATTGATGTTATAAAATTAGTGGTAACACTTTAGAATAGGGAACACTTATTCACTATTAACT
>NW_015739219.1:0-378 GCF_001515625.1 Sinocyclocheilus rhinocerous
AATTAAAATTAAAAATAGCAATTAAAAAGAAATTCCATCTTAAACGAATATTACATGTAACATTTCATTATTATAAAGAAGGGGTTTTCAACTTTACAGGCAACCCATAGACCTTCCAATATAAAACATTTGCAAAAGATGAATTCATATTTAAAATAATGTTTTTCAGCATGATTTGACAATGCTCCAAATGAAAGAATTCAAAGTGATTTGGTCATTGTTACAAAGTGTTAACTTTTGATTAGTGACCGTGAATTTGAACTATTTATTTATTTATTTTCTTTCAAATATCTTATTGAATTTCTAATTTATTTAACTTTTCTTTGCTTTACATTTTTGTCTAATATACTACTAATATACTAAAGGGCAGTATTTATT
>NW_015739220.1:0-378 GCF_001515625.1 Sinocyclocheilus rhinocerous
GTGAAGCTTTTGGTTTTTGATTTAAGCTAGGATATTCAGCAGGTGTATATTTTTTTCTCTGAGTTCTTGAATGTTTAAACAGACCCTAGCTTTTCATTTTTGCTCCACAGGAGTTATAGACATGGGTGCACCTAATCTTCTCCTTGTTCTGTTTTTGTTCTCATATTGTTTGAACACTAGTTTATGTAAGCCTGGACCAGAGTTAAAGTTCCCCTCTACTTTCTATCTTTTTCTCCTTTGCATAGTTTGTTTCTCTTGTTTACCACATAGTTTACCTGTTTATTATTTCATAAATGGCTGATGGTGTCAAGTTGAACATTCTCAGCCTCAATGTAAGGGGCCTGAATAATCCAGTGAAACGTGTTGCTATTTTGGACT
>NW_015739221.1:0-378 GCF_001515625.1 Sinocyclocheilus rhinocerous
AAAAAAATTATTTCCCATTCTTGATTATTGATTGTAGTCTAAAATTTTAACATGTTAGATTTAAATGGAAAAAAGTGAAATATTTGAGATGCTACATAACACAAACACTCAAGACTTACAATGCATTTCAGCTGATAATATTAAGGCATTCAGCTTAAAGGCAGAGTCTTTTGTAAATAAAATGCATAAATGCATTTATAAATAAAATGCATAATTAAAAATTAAGTGTAAATAAAATAAAAAATTACATGGAAAAAAATACATTAGTATAAATACAATAAATAACTAAAAGCAAAATATAAACAATATAATATAAAAGTTATAAAATATAAACTTCATATATTGGTTTACATATATATATATATATATGTGTGTGTG
>NW_015739222.1:0-376 GCF_001515625.1 Sinocyclocheilus rhinocerous
ATACACAAAATAATGTTCTTTTTAGCAGCATCATATGACCTTTAATTAAAGTTTAGGAAAAATAAAACATAATTTATCGTTTTCCTACATGCACAAGTGCTTTAGACAATAGGACACTGAGCGAAATCCAATAAAAGTAGTTTATAAATGAGAATTCCATCAGTCCGTATTTTAGATGACAGTAAACAAAGTTCAAAGATTCACCGCAGGAGAGTAGAATTTCAAAGGAGCTGCGATGCGTTTTGTGGGGCTGAAGTGATGGGAGTTTACAGAGCGTTTGACCGCAGTTTAACAGCAACAAAACACTTCTAAATGAGGGGAAATGTATAAATGACAGCGTGACAGAGAAAAGCGCCCTGCAACCCGCTCAGGAATG
>NW_015739223.1:0-378 GCF_001515625.1 Sinocyclocheilus rhinocerous
AATAAATGCTGTTCTTTTAAACTTTCTATTCATCAAAGAAAAATGTCACGTTTTCCATAAATATATTAAGCAGCACAACTGAATGAGAATGAGAATTGAGAATGATTTCTGAAGGATGTGATTCTGACGACTGGAGTAACGGCTGATAAAACTCTGCTTTGCATCCCACAAAATAAATTACATTTTAAAGCAGAAAACAGTTATTTTTAAATAGTGTGTGTAAAAAAAAAAAGGCTACATAAATTATCAGTACCAGGCCAACAGCACGATTGCAGGTGCCATATTTCTTTCATACATTGTATGTTCAATAGACAATAAGTTAGTAGTTAGAAACATACTTTTTAGACACAATATTGCCAGTTCATTTGTCCATTTGTT
>NW_015739224.1:0-378 GCF_001515625.1 Sinocyclocheilus rhinocerous
AATTAAAATGAGAAATGCTGCCTTGGCAACTAGCTGAAATAAAATAATTTTGAATTTTTTTTAGATATTATTTTATTTCAGTGAACGTTTATTTTATTTCAAGTAACGAAATGTTTTTTATGGTTTTAGTTGTAGTTAACTGTAATAACTCGGAATCGTAATAATCTATATAATAATAATACTATTAATGATCTTTTAATGATCTCCTGAAGTCAGTCAAGTTCCAAAACAAAGAGGAAATCAAATCAGATGAAGCGCTTTTTATTCACTGGATCATACAGACAGAATCATTAGCTTGTTATTTAATATTTAACCCTTGTGCGGTCTTCGGTGACTTCTGACCGGAGAATTTTACATTTTGAATTTTTAAAAATCGTA
>NW_015739225.1:0-378 GCF_001515625.1 Sinocyclocheilus rhinocerous
ATATTATGTCACACTTCTCTAGTAAGTTTCGCCTGTGTGTGAAGAAGCTGCAAGCCGGGGGGGAGGGGGGGGTCACCTGGAGTCACCTGGACTGTAATTGAGAACCACTGCTATAGATAATAGCATAATGTGGATGAAAGGGTTCAAAGTAGAGAAAAAAAAGTCCAGTGACAATGTGATCCAGAAGAGTAGCTGAAACAGCTACACTCTACTCAAAAGACAGACACTCTTTTTTAACTTTACAAATCTCTAGAACTGAGAAAAGCTACAGCATGTGTTCATCTGTTCTAGGAATTTCAAAAAAAGTGATGGATTACAACTTTTCCAGGGAGTGCATTCAAAAATTCTTCCCCTCCAGGACGTGCTTTACTTTCCCTT
>NW_015739226.1:0-378 GCF_001515625.1 Sinocyclocheilus rhinocerous
AAGAACCGTTCAGTTAAAGGTTCTTTAAAGAACCATCTATTTTCTTACCTTTGTATAATATGAAGAACCTTCTTTCGCCACAAAGAATCTTTGGTGAAACAGAAAGGTCCTTCAGATGTTAAAGGTTCTTTGTGGAACCATTCAGACAAAAAAAGCTTCTTCTATGGCATCGTGATGCACCTTTATTTTTAAGAGTGTTGAGTCGTTATTGGTGAGGTTGTCGAGTCAAAAAGCTCGAAAACCATGCGCGCAAGGCAGCTAAATCTGCCCCAAAGTCGCCTCACGTAAGAAAAAGTCTGAATAAACAAAAGAAAACGTGGCAACGGGAATTAGGCTGTAAATCGAAAGCTTTCCCAAAAAACAATGTCTTTGTGTGAG
>NW_015739227.1:0-378 GCF_001515625.1 Sinocyclocheilus rhinocerous
AAGGCTAATTTGCAGCCCCAGTCCCTGGTTAGGCTTTTTTAACAAGAGTAAAACGATAATCACACAAAAAACTAAGTGAAAGTAAAAAATAAAATAAAAAAATAAATAATAATAATAAAAATAAAAAGAGTGATTCTGTAAATAATAATAATAAAAAAGTTCATCTACAAAGATAGTCATCAAATAATCAATCATTTTATCTTTCAAGGACTTCAGAATGCAATTAAAACTCCAATTGAACACTTAATTTTCAGGCAAATCATCAAATAATGCAATGTAATCTCAAAATTCATCAATAAATCTGAACTTTTAGAGTGATACTGTAAATAAAAGAAAAAAGAAAAAATGTAAATAAAAATGTAAACAAAAATAAAAAAA
>NW_015739228.1:0-378 GCF_001515625.1 Sinocyclocheilus rhinocerous
TCATCATTCATTATTCTACATTCTTCTTTTTGACTATACTATGCTAATGAGTCAGCAATGAAGAGCTAATTGGCCAGAGAGAAGTAGGACTGTGGGTTTGCAGAGGTTAGGAGAGGTTCAAAATGCAATTATTGAAACAAAATTACAGTAACACTGTTATTTTCAAAAGTCAGCCTATTACAAGGTTGCACAAGTTCACAAATTAAAAGAACCATAATTGGCAGAATATACTTTATTAGGATAGCGGTGGTAGGCAGTGAAATTATGTACATTGTGGGTCTATTTTTTCATGTCTATCTCATGTGTTCCTGTAGCTCAGGTTGTATATTTGATCCCTAAGAAACATACGTACAGATAAAATGCAAGTTGATTAAAAAT
>NW_015739229.1:0-378 GCF_001515625.1 Sinocyclocheilus rhinocerous
AAGAGGTAGGTCTGAAGAACAAATAATGTTGAAACTAGAAGCATATCTTGTTTCCCTATATCAAAATAATTGCATTGTACATACCTGACCGGGTACTATTACATATTCTTTTTCCTAAGTGTGCATGTTTTTAACTCAAATCGTATTTAAGATATCTGAATATGATTTTAGATTCTGGTTCTTAAATGAACCTTTCTTTTGGAATCTTCATTTTCAAGGCCCTTTTAAAAAGTAAATAAAATTAAAATATATATAAAAACAAGATTATTATTGACAATGACTTATTGACATTGAACTGTTAAATCTACTGACAGCCCAAATTTCATTGTTTATCTGTTGTCCAAGTAATAAATAGATTATTTATACAGGTATTGCACA
>NW_015739230.1:0-378 GCF_001515625.1 Sinocyclocheilus rhinocerous
GATTTTCAACCGGCTCGCGGTTAATCGTTACATCCCTAGTTTTTAATATAAAAAAGTTATGCATTTGGCAAATATAAAAGACCTTTCACACTGAAAGTGAAATGAATGAGCCTCAGGCTGAAGGAAAATGTAAATTCATGTCTGTACAGTAGAGGGCGCAGCTCAAACAATCCTTTCAGCTGTGCTGCCATTCTGGATTACATTCTGGAACACTCTTCAGCAATAAAAAAAAAGAAACAAATGTTATGTTTATCTAAAGCCATTTTTGCTTATTCATATGGTTGAATTGGACCATCGAAGGTCAGCAGCGAAGTCATTGGTTAATAAAATGGGATTAAATTAGTGCTGTCAAACGATTAATCGCGATTAATCGCATCC
>NW_015739231.1:0-378 GCF_001515625.1 Sinocyclocheilus rhinocerous
CCGACCCAAAGAAACACGCAGCAGGTGGTTTGACAGCGTGCCACTAAAACACACACACACACACAGGCGCAAATGTCTGTGAAAGGTCAGCGCTGACACACCGTCTCCCCTGATGGAGACGCAATCCAGTGCGGTGGAGGATCTGTGCTGTCGGAGGAGTGATATTCCCACAGCTCTCCTGCAGAGAGAAGGTCACACCCGGCCCGAAGCATCCACCGGAGTCCTGCGCCTGCTTACCGTCGCTCACAAAGATCTAGTCCCACGGGAATCTGCTTCTGTATCACTGCGCCACCTCAAACTACAGCGGTGGCCAAAATGATTAGAACACTAGTAATTTCACCAGCTAAAAAATGGTTTTAAGTCAGTTATTTCTATCTT
>NW_015739232.1:0-378 GCF_001515625.1 Sinocyclocheilus rhinocerous
ACACTGGAGCGGACTCTGGAGAGAGGATCTGGCTTGACAACAGTCTCTTCCTCCTCATTCTCCTCTTTTGGGCCGAGGTGAAGGAGATAGCTGCAGTCATAATAGGGCTTGGGAGTGAATCGGCCGGCGGGCTTGACATTGCAGCGACCGGCAGGCTTGAGAGTGATTTGGCCGGTGGGCTTAACAGTGGAGCAGCCGACGGGCTTGAGAGTGCAGTAGCCTGCGGGCTTGACAATGGATCGGCTGGCGTTTCTGGGCGGAGAACTGGGACCGATCTAGGGACTGGAGATAGCGGGAGTGATGTGGATTTTAGCGCTGACCTGACAGATTGGAAGGCGGGGTCAGCAACTTTGGCCCCCAGGTCAGCGCTGTAAGAAC
>NW_015739233.1:0-377 GCF_001515625.1 Sinocyclocheilus rhinocerous
CGAGCGCAATCATTCTGTGTTTCTTGGTCCAAAGCGAGTTAGTAGCCTACTAGCGCACGCTAATACGTTACTTTTAATAATTTAAACAGGAACTGACCTGATTTATGGGTCTGGGAATTTAATCAATATCAATATGAGTGGCCACACGTGGAACAATGTGAAATCAATTAAATATCAGATTAATTTAAATTAAGAATTTTGCAGATTACTGACACAGATCCACACACAGCTAATTAATGGTCAGTTTATCAATGTTTGCTAGCAGTGTAAATGATGAAACTTGATTTCTGGAAGCTGAGCCTTTAAATCTTTAAACAAGTTGGCTATCAATTTGTGTGTGTGCGTGTGTGTGTGTGTGTGTGAGAGAGAGAGAGAGA
>NW_015739234.1:0-378 GCF_001515625.1 Sinocyclocheilus rhinocerous
CAGGAGTGTGTGCTGATAGGTGTTCTCATGACCGTGACTGTCCAAACAACCAGAAGTGCTGCAGCAAAGGATGTGGGCATCGGTGTATGCTTCCATATAGAGGTATTTGTTATATTAGTGTGTGGGTCGGCTTGCTTTCCGTGTGTATGCGTTTTTTATATATATATATACACACACACACACAGTGAGGCATTCCGTGATCTGCTTTCTCTATCATGTGTTTGTGTAACAGAAAAACCAGGAGTGTGTCCAAGCAGTAACCTTGGAATAGGAGCGTGTGCTGAGATGTGTTTCCAAGATGGTGAGTGTCCGAATGATGAGAAATGCTGCAGTAATGGATGTGGACATCAGTGTATGGCTCTATCTAAAGGTATGTTA
>NW_015739235.1:0-378 GCF_001515625.1 Sinocyclocheilus rhinocerous
ACCAATGGGATGTCCCCTAAATTAGACTGACCCTCTAATGAAGAACGCTACCAATGGGACGTCCCCTAATCAGATTGACCCTCTAATGAAAAGTGCTACCAATGGGTTGTCCCCTAATCAGATTGACCCTCTAATGAAGAACGCTACCATTGGGACGTCACCTAATCAGATTGACCCTCTAATGAAGAAAGCTACCAAGGGGTCGTCCCCTAATCAGACTGACCCTCTTATGAAGAACGCTACCAATGGGTCGTCCTCTAATCAGATTGACCCTCTAATGAAGAAAGCTACCAAGGGGTCTTCCCCTAATCAGATTGACCCTCTTATGAAGAACGCTACCAATGGAACATCCCCTAATCCGACAGATCCTCTAATGAA
>NW_015739236.1:0-378 GCF_001515625.1 Sinocyclocheilus rhinocerous
ACCCAACCCAAGTTGAGAACCACTGTTTTAAATAAAGAGGATGTTGTCAATTTGATTGAAGTACAGTATTGAAGTAAAATAAAACAAAGGCCTCTAGAAACTAATCAGTACGATGCATCATCACAAAGGAATGTCTATTTAATCCATACTCTCACAGTTCTGGCAGAGATAAGAAATGCAGAGATAAGTCCTATGGCATGTTGGACTTTGCAATCAAAGTCCATTTTAACAATATATATTAATCAACTCGTATTAAAATTAACCCATACGGTTATGCAAATAGGACATGATGGGTTTTTTTTTCTTTCAGGGTCCATTTATGAGCTTTCAGGGAGTGAAGTGTGTTTATCTACTGGAGATTTGGTGAAGATCATTGGT
>NW_015739237.1:0-378 GCF_001515625.1 Sinocyclocheilus rhinocerous
ATAATGTTCTTTTTAGCAACGTCATATGACCCCTTTAAGTAGCTATCCAAGAGTAACTTAATTAAAAAACATTAATTAAAAAGTAAAATAATCATGGCACATTAATTATAGACCCAAGTAATAGGGAGAACAAAAACAACTAACTAGCTGATTATTTGACAAACAATACAACAAAACAAGAATTGGTAGAAATTACAGTTGGCATCGCTGTACTAACTAGTATTACAGTTATATATTAAAAAAAAAAACATTAACATGGCTAATTCAGCCATTTTTATTTAAAGGTGGGGTTAGCGATTTTTCCAAAACGGTTTAGAAAACTGATTCGGGCCAACTAGCAAAACAAACTTGTAACCAATCAGCAGTAAGGGGCGTGTC
>NW_015739238.1:0-378 GCF_001515625.1 Sinocyclocheilus rhinocerous
GCTTTCTATTGTTGAAGAAACAACAGAATTTGGTACATTACTTGCCATCAATTTTGAAATAACTGATGCACACATATCCAGGCTTTGAAATGAGGTTGTAGGTTGCTGTGGGCTATCAGGTGCCTCACATATATGGTCAACATTTGTCTCTTCAATAGAAGGTAACTCTGGAGCCTTTGATTGATGGCTGGGAGCTGCATCCTTTTCTGCCTTATCCTCATCTTCACAATGGATATAATGTAAATGTTTCCGAAAACCAGAATAGGTGGTAAACTGTAAGTTGCATCCCTCTTGTGCACAAATCAGTCTCAGCCTCTTTCCTGGGTACATGCCATGAGCTAACTTCAGGTGTCGAAACAATTTAATGCTTGTACCCAG
>NW_015739239.1:0-378 GCF_001515625.1 Sinocyclocheilus rhinocerous
ACGAGCAGACTGGACAGAAACAATCGTCAAAAATGCTCACGTTTGTAGCGCACACTTCTTATCAGAAAAAGTTAAATAAAGTATTGTCTTTTGTTGTTATGGATTATGGTTTGTTACGTGATTTCTTATGCATCTCACAACATGCAAGAGTAGCCTATATCGTGTATGAAAGTCTGTGTGCATGTGATGTACCAACTGACGGGCCTCCCTGTGTAGTTCACAGCTTTAGACCAGAGAGAACAACTGACATGTACTGTACCTGAAAATATATGCTAATAAATTGATATCAGAATCAAATTAATGATGCCAATCAAAAGCTTGTGAATCAGAACAGAATCGACTAGTCCATTTTGCACTGAAATGCAAGGTGTACATGTA
>NW_015739240.1:0-377 GCF_001515625.1 Sinocyclocheilus rhinocerous
AATGAACTTTTCCACGACATTCTAATTTATTGAGATGCACCAGTAAGACAAAACAAGCAATAAAATAAGGTTCACATAGTCTTAAAAAACCTGAATATATAAGTTGATTTCTATGATTTCTAGAGCTAAAAATGTGTTCACATAAATGAAGGAAATCTCCATTTGCATGTATATTTTTATAGTGAATATACAGAACCATTCTGTTTAGGGTCAGTATTTTTTTTTCTTTTTTAAGAAATTCATTATTTTACTCCGCAAGGACACATTAAATTGATCAAAAGGGAGAGTAAATACATTTCTAAGTATAAAAAATTATATATACATTCTAAATTTACCATTTACATTCTATATACATAAAAATATACATTTATAATTAC
>NW_015739241.1:0-378 GCF_001515625.1 Sinocyclocheilus rhinocerous
ATAATAATAATAAAAAAATAATAATTAAAAAAAAACTTTTTAGGCTTGTTCGAGATGCATTGGCGCTGCGCAGACTGGCGCAGACAGATCGGCGTATGACAGCAAAGTACCGCGAGAGCGAGTCCTCTGCTCTCCAATCGCTCTCGCGATCGGTCTGCGCAGCGCCAATGCATCTCAAACAAGCCTAATGTGATGCATGAATGTTCAGGTCATTTGAGCCGTAGAAAAAAAATGTTTAATGTCATATGAAACTCAGAGCTTAATTATTCCGAGATTCCTAAAGAAGCCGCTGGTCAAAAAAAAAACGAACAGGTCCATTTTATTTTATTTGTAAAACTAAAATAATCTGAAATGATTTAAAAAAAAAAAAAAAAAAAA
>NW_015739242.1:0-378 GCF_001515625.1 Sinocyclocheilus rhinocerous
ACGTGTATCGCCATGATTGAACACATTGCCACTAAAATGAAAAAGACAATGATATCTGCATTGAAGTCCAATGATTCTTTTGTGAGTTTAACAGTTGATGAAAGCAGTAACTTTGGCAAATGCTATTTAATAATTTACTTGAGAGCAGATGTGACAGGCAGAGAGGACATTGAAAACATTTCCCTTAATCTTGTAGAGCTAGATAAGGGAACAACAGCAGAGGCATTGTATCAAGTTCTTAAGAACACACTTTTGACAGCAGGTTTGGACAATGAATATTTAAAATCACACCTGATCAGCATTGCCACAGATGGAGCATCAGTCATGACAGGAAGAGAGAGTGGACTGATTGCAAAGTTGAGAAAAGACTTCCCTTCA
>NW_015739243.1:0-378 GCF_001515625.1 Sinocyclocheilus rhinocerous
ACCACACCCACTTCCCATAAAGCATTGTGAATGAAGTAATAGAGTCATTTTCCTTACACTCTCAAACTACTTAAATATTTGCATATATTGCCTGAAAATATAGATATTTGAATATTTTGCATGAAAATATGATGTTTTTATAATGTCAGTGACTTTAAGTCAGTAGTTTTAATGTAGTTATGCACTGAAATTAAAAAAAAAACTTGAAAAACTTAAATTGGACAAAATAGTTTTGGAGGGCCGACATCATATATTTATGTCAAGTTCAAACACCCAATTACTGAAACTTAATTTTCAGTTTCAGGTTTTGGCTAAATTAAAACTTTGTGAAAACACTTATGGCGCTTTTCCACTGCGTGGTACGACTCGGCTCAGTAC
>NW_015739244.1:0-378 GCF_001515625.1 Sinocyclocheilus rhinocerous
ACTCATTGAAAGCAGGGAGTAAACATACAGCCCCACAATCATATCTAAAGCATGCATGTCTTCTAGAGCGATCTTTATTAGAAACATCCTTGATAGGACGGCACAACCATCAGCTTCGCTAGACACCAACCGGGCACTAATGAAGAGGATTCAATAGGATCATTAGGGGAGACCACAGAGTGCAGAAATCACTTTCTCAGAACTTGCAAGACAGAGGTGGTTTGACGCATGTATCAAACTGAAGTATAACAGACAAATTTGTCTGTATCAAACCAAAGTAGTTTAAAAATCCACCATTTATCCCCAAACTATTTCAAAGGCATGGAGGGACATTACAACATAGAACCTACCTCACTACTGGTGAGTGTAGTGCATAGT
>NW_015739245.1:0-376 GCF_001515625.1 Sinocyclocheilus rhinocerous
TAAGGGGGTCTGAATACTTTCCGTACCCACTGTATATATATGCATAATGAATGTCCTCGATGAAGCACAAAAATGTTAAAAGTACAATACAGAGCTGTGAGTTTTGCCAGTGAAGGTTAAATCAAACAATACTTGAGCACAAGTGATTGTCAGTTAAATTAGCCTTCACGGTCAACTCAAGGAAATGCAATTTTTGTAAACTCAAGAAAATAATAATAAAGACAACACCTTGACATGCCGGCAGAGACGAGTCCCAGGCCAGATAACCGAACTCAGTTCTCTTGCAGACGGCCATATTTTTCCCGATGAGCCTGTAGCCGCGGTCACAGGCCCAGCGGACGACGCTGTTGACGTGGCCGCCCGTCTGGCTGACCAC
>NW_015739246.1:0-378 GCF_001515625.1 Sinocyclocheilus rhinocerous
TTGCACTCAAAAGTAGAGGAGGGTGAAGGGCCCCGGTTAGGGATTGACCTAGCCTCACATATGCCACCAAAGAGATTTCGTTTTTCACCGGAAGATATTTCGATTAAAAATTACGAGGTAACTCTGTCGTTAAAAATAAGTATTAAGACGTTGGCAAATTGTTTCAGGTACAATTAAAATGACTTTTAATGGATACATATGGGAAAAACCAAATGAATCCAATAGCGGATTATTAAACATACAGCGAGGAACTCAGCAAGGAACACCCCTTGTTCAAGTTTGTTATACCGGATACATAATTATACTGAATACGATCATTTAACTTGACTGAAACAGCTCATTTATTGTTGAGAAAATGGTGTTTAACACAGGTACGTC
>NW_015739247.1:0-378 GCF_001515625.1 Sinocyclocheilus rhinocerous
AGATTAAACTTTTGTTTTCATTATTTTTCATTATTATTATTTTTTTTTAATCCTGTTGTATTTACTTTATTCTGTGAAACACTAAATGAAATTGTATTCAGAATATCCAAGCTTGTGTGTTTCCATGCAAATGAGTGCCAGTTTACACAGCCAAGCCAAGGGGATAAAACAAAGCAAGAAATATATAAACTATACCTGCCCACTTTCTCTGTTTTGCCAGTTTAGTCTCCTACTTACATTATTATTTCCAGATGCTAAAGCTGAATTTGTATTCGTACGTAAAAGAGATCTATGTTAGGAACAATTATACAGTCCCGGCTCTATATCACAGTCAACGGAGCAGTTGGTTCCACACCAGCACACTCTTACCTGTGATGC
>NW_015739248.1:0-378 GCF_001515625.1 Sinocyclocheilus rhinocerous
ATATTTTTCTTACAAAAACGCATCGATTCACTACAGAAGGCCTTTCTTCATTAAGTGCTTACACAAAATGCAATCAACATTTTCTCTGTGCAATATGGTGGTTGAGAGAGAAAAAAAGTTACAAATAGTTTAGTCACAGATTAATTTGTTACAGTTTTGGCAAAAGAATTGGGAGACTATAATGTCATGAAACATGAGTAGAAGTTGTGACTGTTTATGATCTCAAAGGAAAAAATTTATGTGAATTTTAAGGGCTATAAAACCGTTGAAAACCGTTTAAAATTATTTTTCTAAAATTGACATCACACTAAATATTTTGTGATTGCCCTATAAGTTTCTGTCCCCATAATGAGGAAAATATTTTGCAGATGTCTTTTA
>NW_015739249.1:0-378 GCF_001515625.1 Sinocyclocheilus rhinocerous
ACCCCTAGAGGACGCAGTTCGAAGTTCCCTTGAAAGGGAAGCATTGCTTCTAGCTAAAACACCAGTCCTCTATCCATAATATTGATTTCTCCAGTGAAAAAAAGTCGTCTCATCTGAATCAGGAGAGAAATACGCACATATTAAGCACCTTTTACAAGCAAAAACAGTCCAAAACAGTTTTAAATAAAATATTATGTGGATTTTGATGTGAGGACAACAGGGAATTGACTTTTTCACTGGAGGAAGCATTGTTATGGACCCGTCCTTTGGCCAGAAGCAATGGTTTAAAGTTAAAACTTCTTGTTCTTGCAAACATGTGGCTTTTCTGTTCACAAGACATTAATTGATAGATTGGAGTCGTGTGTATTACTTGTGGAT
>NW_015739250.1:0-378 GCF_001515625.1 Sinocyclocheilus rhinocerous
TAAATTTTGAAGCTAACACATGGGGAGCTTACATTTCTTAAAATGGACCCTTTTCACAGACACTGATGACACGTTTCCACAGTTGTTAAAATTATAAATCTATCAAAGTCAACCAAATGAGCTGATATATAGGCCTGTCATAGCACCATATTTCAATTTAGAATATATTTAAAAATAGTAATTAAATTAATTATAAATGAAGTTTTATTACTTATAAGTAATTTACACTATTTTATAATAAATTGTTTATTTAATATTTTTAATTATACATGTAATTATATATTAAGTTATTATTTAAACTATTACATTATTTGAATATATATATTGTGTAAATTTGTATGTGTGTGTGTGTGTGTGTGTATATATATATATATATAT
>NW_015739251.1:0-378 GCF_001515625.1 Sinocyclocheilus rhinocerous
TTGAAGAAAGTTTGGTTTTCTTTTTTATTTTGTGGGAAAGACTTCTTCCATACCAAAATTTGAATTCTTTATTTATTTTGACAGGTTTTAAACCATGTAAATAAAAAAATGATTATATATGCAAGCATCAAGAAGCAAGAAGAAACTGACCAAAGAACAAAGTATTTGATATAGGAACACTACACACGCCTGGTAAACTGTTTGAAATGTCAGAACAAATGTTATTCATTTCTCTGGTTTTCCTTTTTTGGCCTCCTGTCACTCTCTACCACATTGTATTCTATTATAAACACTAAAGCAAAAAACATCTGTCTTCATTGAAGGCCTTAGAAACAGAAATCCTAATACAAGTGACTTGTATTTATAGTTCGTATGATT
>NW_015739252.1:0-378 GCF_001515625.1 Sinocyclocheilus rhinocerous
GGGAAAATGCTCAGAATCAGTTGGAAATAAATCACAAGTCCCATGATTTCAAATATTGTCTTGTTTATTGATGAAGAATATTTTGAGTGTGTCACAATCACATGATTCCTCATCTTCAGTTATGGAAATGTGGAAATTAAAGCTGAAGCTCCAATCTCCTCCCGAAAGAAGTGCGCTGGTGCCTCAATCATGACGTCACACTCCTGTTTTTATAGCATCAAATACCTAGCTAAAACACATCCTTGACTATTCTGATTTGATTTCAGAGGAAATTTTTATCTTTTTTAGGCTTCTACAAGACATTAGACACAGTGGAGCACGCTTTCATTTTTCGTTGTCTTCAAAAATTTGGTTTTGGTGATTTTTTTAATTTTTATA
>NW_015739253.1:0-377 GCF_001515625.1 Sinocyclocheilus rhinocerous
AATGGGTGCCGTCAGAATGAGAGTCCAAACAGCTGATTAAAACATAACAATAATCCACAAGTAATCATCACAAATCTTTTAACTTAAAAATGCCACTTCTGGCCAAAATACCGGTCCATAATCCATCCCTTGTTGCCCTCTCACATCAAAATCCACCAACAATTTTGTTTAGAACTGTTTAGGACTGTTTTCGCGTGTTAATGGCGCTTGATTTGTGCATATTTCTCTCATAATTCAGATGAGATGACTTTTTCACTGGAGAAAGCAACTGGACCAGAGAAGCTACTTTCACTGGATTTGCTCATTACAAACGCACAGCCTGCGGATTACTTACATTTCTTGTGGATTATTGTGATGTTTTTATCAGCTGTTTGGAC
>NW_015739254.1:0-378 GCF_001515625.1 Sinocyclocheilus rhinocerous
GTGTGTGTGTGCCATTCTTATAGTGTGAGACTGATGAGGTGATGAAATACATGTGATTGCAACTGGTGATGAGTCCGGGCAAAGGATTATGGGGAATGTAGTGAATGGGTGAATGTGAGAACAGTCTGGAGGGGAGAGCCCTCTTGTGGAGCTCATGGGCACTCCAGCTGGTGATCATAACAAAATGATTAAGACCATTAACATTTTTAATGTTTTGATAGAAGTCTCCTGTGCTCACCATGGCTTCATTTGTTTGACCAAAAATACAGTAAATACAATAATATTGTGAAATACTATTACAATTTAAAATAACTTAAAATTACTATTTAATATATTTTTAAATGTAATTTATTCCTGTGATGCAAAGCTAAATTTTCA
>NW_015739255.1:0-378 GCF_001515625.1 Sinocyclocheilus rhinocerous
GGGCGATAAACCTAGCTACTTAATGGTTCCACCACTCTTGCCTTCTAGGTCTTGTCCACAGCTGTCGTGTCACCGATGTGGAAAGCATTAAAGCCGTCTTTATGATACCAGCATTAAAATAGCGCTTTCACTTTTTTTTGTCTTATTAATTGTTGTTGGGTGTACTTTTGCCGACTTTTGAACAGATGAATTAACAAAAGTCCATCCACAATTCGAGGGTCAATCGTGGTGCTCATATCTGTAATCATTTTGGGCGGGAAATTAATGTCAACACAGATATCGGATACTAGCATTGTCTAAAGTGAATGTAAACAGATGGGCCAAAGAATCGGATAGGGTCAAAAGATAGGATCTGTGCATTAAAGGGATAGTTCACCC
>NW_015739256.1:0-378 GCF_001515625.1 Sinocyclocheilus rhinocerous
ATGAAAATAAATCTAGGAATTATTGGATTTCAAATCAGTAGGGGTCGAGGCATCAAAAGTAAGTAACGAGATGTTAACTGTATTATTATTACTGAAATCTTATTAGTAATTAGTTACACTGCTAGTTACTGCAAAAAGCAATATTATTATTGTAACTAGTTGCTGCCCAACACTGGCCCGGATCTTCAGCTAATTTTATCAATCAAATTATTGTCTGTTTATTGCTATAAATGACGAACGTGACGTGGTGTCTCAGAACTTCTCCATTATGTTTATTTACAGATGTTTGATTCAATCGAGGGTTTTCAGGGACTATACTGAATCTGTTACACACCACTTGCTAGCCTGGATATTATTGTTGCCTTCTGGTCGGCGCTA
>NW_015739257.1:0-378 GCF_001515625.1 Sinocyclocheilus rhinocerous
GCCCTTGGAGGGGGGAGGCGGGTACTGGATCAGCCTGGTGGAAAAAGTTCAAACAAGCTCCTCATAGAAAATGTAACTTCAGCTTCCAAAAATACAATCCTCTGCGCTAATCATGACATATCAATATTGACTTACAAATTAAATCTAAATTTCACTGCCTGTATGGAAACTTCAACAACTTGATGGAAAGTTAGTGGTATGGAAACCTCTCTGAAGGGCCAGGGAACGTCAACGTTTGGGCTCCAACTACTGAGCTTATGGCTTAACCATTGCCTTCAAAGAAGAAATTAAAGGTGAAGTGTGTCACTTCTGCACCTCTAGTGGCACCAAACTGAATTGCAAAAATAATGGCAAGTATAAAAACAATGGTGCAAAATA
>NW_015739258.1:0-378 GCF_001515625.1 Sinocyclocheilus rhinocerous
TCATCTCTCAAACTGTGATCTCTACAGATCTCGCCCTGTACTGGACCGTCCTGTTTGATCGAGATTCTTCAGAAAAAATGCCTGATACGTCAATAATTCATTCATTCTTGATGAAGAGGCTCTTTAGTCTATTTGCCTGCCAGGCAGTGACGGCTTCTGCAGATGGAGAAAATTTAAGTAACTACAAAAGCTCCTAAACATGATGCCCTGAAGAACAAGTGCATCAGCCATTCGTCAGTGTGCAAAAATTCCCTTTTGTTCTCCAGAATGCTTAGAACATTTTGAAATGAATTTAAATTATTTAATGAAGCTTTGCAATGCAGTCAACAAATGCATACAAAACACTGTTTTCATGGAGATATGCAATCAACCATTAAA
>NW_015739259.1:0-378 GCF_001515625.1 Sinocyclocheilus rhinocerous
CAAAAATTGTAGTTAGTAACGTAATCCATTACATTACACATTTTATCAGACTACTTACTTTTGACCCAACTCGTTTATCACATCGATTTAAATAGGATAATCTTGCACGATATTGATATAAAAATACAAAGAGTAACAAAATATATTCCATTCGTTGTTAAAAACAACATGAAGTGCATTAAACATTACGTCAAGGTTTCCCAAATTGGGGTTCCTAAAGGAACTGCAGGGTGGTTGTGAGTTTAATGAAAAGCTAATAAGTAATTAAATCATAAAAATGTAAAATTGAAGTAAATAATTTTAAAATAACATCAAGCAAAATAAAACACTTATAAAAATGAAATATTTTATTTGTTTACCTGCATGTCATGTGACCAT
>NW_015739260.1:0-378 GCF_001515625.1 Sinocyclocheilus rhinocerous
TTCTATGAGATCCATGCACGCGCCTCTGCCCCCCTCCCTCATCAGAATCAGCATCATCAGATGCGAGCAGATCACGCCAAACAGCGCACTGGTTCATCAGCAGATGTGTGACTGAAACACAAGATAATCGATATCAATACATCGCCACCTATGTGCGTTCTTTATATCTGACTCTCATTTCTTTGGATCAGCGATTGGGCCGTTTTGTTGGTTTGATTCCCAGCGGGCGTCAGCAGTCAGTGTGGCCGAAAACGAGAGAGAATAAAGCGAGATCATATTTAATATCCGCTTCTCCAGCGTCTGTGGATGGGCTGCGGACATCTGCATCTGCACTCTCTGTTTTTGAGTCACTAAGAAGATGGCGGACAGGGCAGAGAT
>NW_015739261.1:0-378 GCF_001515625.1 Sinocyclocheilus rhinocerous
TCTTGAGATCATCACCAACAGCAGCAGCATCCGCCGTCAGCACAGCATCAGAATTATCAGTGAAAAGAGCCTTAGTGAGAATGTCACGAGTGAGTATAATTCAGCCATTCAGATAATTTCCCTTGATAAGGTTTAGAATATAATTCAGTGTATTTATGTTTTCCCTGTAGCCTGTCTGAATCGTGTGGCCTCACTGATCTCTATCACTGACAAAGTCACACTAAATGCATGTTGTTCACAGGTCGAAAGTTATTATCATTATGCATAATATCAATTAGTTTACCCACTAGCACTGTAATGCCTTTTGTAGGCAATAAACACTAGATGGCGCCATTTCTGTTCACTTAATATCATGTAACTGATGAAGGTGGAAAGGTG
>NW_015739262.1:0-378 GCF_001515625.1 Sinocyclocheilus rhinocerous
AAGAAGAGTGGGCCAAAATTCTTCCAGAACGATGTGAGAGACTGAGAAAGTCATACAGAAAATGACTACTTCAATTATTGCTGCTAAAAGTGGATCTACAGGCAACTGAATCATAGAGTGTCCTAACATTGTCACACATGGCTTTTTCATCTTGGCTTTGTTTTTGTTAATCAAATAATGACTTGGTGTGATATGTCATGTGATGTTGTTCATCTGAGGCTTTATTTCCAAATGTTAAGACTTTCCAAGAACCAGATAATTTTTTATTATCTACTGATACAGAAAACCATGGAATTCAATAGGGTGTACTAACTTTTTCACATGACTGTATATATATATATATATATATATGTGTGTGTCTGCTGTTGCCATGGGGGG
>NW_015739263.1:0-378 GCF_001515625.1 Sinocyclocheilus rhinocerous
AGAGAGAGAGAGAGAGAGAGAATTATATATTATATATCACCAATCACAATCAAGTATTTGTTTAATAAAACTATACCTATATATAAATATGGTTTGTAAAAGATTTTCCACTGAAAAATTACTGCAAGTTGGGAACAACATGAGTAAATAATAGCAACAAGAACACGACTTTGTGAGTCTAGACAGACTGAATACACAGTATATCTCTCCTGATACTGTGTAATGACTTTTCATTTCTGGGGTGTAGAGTGTCACATTCCTTTTGAGTTTTTGGTGTACTTGAGCTGAACTCTGCAGTATTAGATTTTTTCCCCCTGTAACGTCTCTTTGCATGCTTTTTGAAGCTCCAGCTCTCAGAGCTCTCTAAGCCCGTTGGGA
>NW_015739264.1:0-378 GCF_001515625.1 Sinocyclocheilus rhinocerous
AGCAAAATAAAACAAAAAATAGCAAATTTATTTATGACGCAGTGGGAATGCATGCGTCGTCACATTATTGCTAAATTAGTAGAATGAAAGACTTTGATATTCTTGTGAATATGTTTATGCAACTGGCCCCAGATCGGACTGCGATTGGCTTTAACGTTTTGCGCATGCTCCGAAAGACACAGGTTCCTATTTTGTATTATATTTTAAGTCACAATCGATTTTTCAAAAACAAAACAAGGTAATTAAACCTACCTGTCAGTGGGGCGTAAGCAGATTGTACGAAAATGTACAAATGAGATCGTAAAAATTCATGCCACTAATTTGCCAAAGCATAAAATAGTTACAAATTGACATAAGAGTGTTGCATATACTTTGACA
>NW_015739265.1:0-378 GCF_001515625.1 Sinocyclocheilus rhinocerous
CTCCAACTCCCAAACATCCTCAGGGAGGGATTCCTTCCTCTCTACACACACAATGCCTTCGGAGTGAGGAGAGAGCTGTTCAGGAAAGCAGACATGACCTTGTACACACCTTCATTTAGGAGCTCAAAGCCCAAGATGGCTTTTGTTTGTTTTGTCTAACAGATCATCTTGAGTGTGTGCATCAGTGTTTATCAGTTAGTGTCTGTGTGTATAAGGGTGTGTTCAGAGATTTCTGTTGTCTGCTGTGGTTTTGAACGTAATGGAAGTGTTCCTTCTCATTTGGTGATGGATGATTGAGGGAGGGTGATGAGTACAGGCTCCTTGACTGACCCAGTTTGAAGGGTTTCAGGACTGATGGGCCGCCGGAGCATCGTCAAC
>NW_015739266.1:0-378 GCF_001515625.1 Sinocyclocheilus rhinocerous
CTCACAGAGGATGGAGATGGTCTGGGGGTCATCACAAAGGATGGAGGGGGAGAGGGGCTGGGAGGAGAAGGCCTAGCGGTTCCTTCAGAGGATGGAGGAGATGGACTGGGGGTCTTCACAGAAGACAGAGAAGGGGTGGAGGTCCTCACAGAGGATAGAGGGGTGGCGGCAGTCCTCACAGAGGCCATAGATGGAGTCCTCACAGAGGAAGGAGGAGAGGGGCTGGAAAGAGAAGGAGAGGATGCAGAGGGTGGAGCAGAGGGGCTGGGGGTCCTCCGATCCACTAAGTTGGGTTTTAGCGAAGTCGACTTGGACCCGCCAAAGCGTGACTTAGTGAACTAAAAAGAGAAACAAAGTTAATTGTATGATTGAAGTTAC
>NW_015739267.1:0-378 GCF_001515625.1 Sinocyclocheilus rhinocerous
TAAAATGTATATTTTATATATATTTTATTATGTATCATAATTATATATGTTATATTATAATTTACATATATCATTTATATTATTAAATTATTTATAACTAATGTTTTCTGATATTTGGCCATCAATCAATAGCTGTGCCTGTTTTTTATTAATTTTTTTTCTGTTAATAGAACCACATTTTCCCAGTTATTTTGGAGTGCTTTTTGACTAAACACTGCAGTATCAGTGTTTCCAGGTCACGTCTGTAAAAGAGATTTTTAAAGTTTTACCTGGTTAAATAAAGGACAAATAAATAAAGTATCACTTTATTTTACAGTCAAGTTCTACAAGTACATAATATATGTGACCCTGGAGCACAAAACCAGTCATAAGGGTCAA
>NW_015739268.1:0-378 GCF_001515625.1 Sinocyclocheilus rhinocerous
TAACGCTGATCTGTATGCATCTTCTGATGGTTGCCAGATCCTCAGTCAGAAGGGAATTTGATCACTGATCCAAATTAAAATCAGCAGTAAATTGGAGCAGCTGATTGCCTGAGCGTCACTGAGAGCTGTGTAAGTGGATATGAAGGACAAGCTCAATCTATACGTCACGTCTGCTCTTATGCACTTATTACCTGTGCGTTTTAGGTTTTTGCACATGTGGTTTGGTTTTTTGATTGAACCCAAGTTTCTCACAATTTTTTCTCACTATTGCAAGTTTATATGTCACAATTCTGACTGTTTTCTTTGCATTGTGAGCTTACGTCTTGCAATTCTGACTTTACATCTTGCCATTCAGACTTTACATATTTCCATTCAGAC
>NW_015739269.1:0-378 GCF_001515625.1 Sinocyclocheilus rhinocerous
TACCACGACACAGTGTAAAAATAATTGCAGATCTGTGACCCCTGCATGCAAAAATATACACGTATAATGCATTTTATAGAACAGAACATAGTGTTACATTTAGACCAGGGTCACAAATTCAGGATTCAGAGCAAAAATGCCACTAAAAGTGACAAAAATGCCCCGCATATTTAAAATATCTGTTCATATTTGATAGAATATTATGAAATATATATATTGATGGGTTTAAGGACATTGTAAATGACCAACAGGTATCTGTATTCACTGGTGCAGAGGTAAATGTGGTTCAATTATATTTTAAATTGACGGACTTTGTGTTGAATAGCATAAGAAAATGCCCTTAAAGGATTAGTTCACCCAAAAATGAGAATTAGCCCA
>NW_015739270.1:0-378 GCF_001515625.1 Sinocyclocheilus rhinocerous
ACTTATGCTTATGTTTAAACACCTCATTTGCTTCCTTGTTAGGAGCTAAATTAAACGTAAGACACAAATTGCTCTTTATTTGCACAGCAATGGTGACCAAATGAGACAAGGTACAAGAGGTTTGAGTATGCTAGACTGCGAGATCAGAAGGTTATTTGAGGGAAGAAACAATCCTTTTCAATTTGTTCTTAGGCAGCATGAAAGTTTCTGGCATAATCGACTATGCAAAACAAAAGTGAATTATTACACATTGTTTAACAGGCGAGCATTAGCAGAAGAAAACAGCTTTTGATCATTTTATCCCCCCTGCTATGCAAAAAAGCATGAAGACACAGCAAAAGCATTATTATCCAATGTGTGCTTTGTTTGCGAGTTATG
>NW_015739271.1:0-378 GCF_001515625.1 Sinocyclocheilus rhinocerous
CAACAGGCTTTCGTATCGTTCGAAAGAACCGATTCGCTGACATAAATCGGATGTCCCATACCCTCATGGAAAAGGGATCTTTTAGTTTAAGATTTGTGATTTGTTATATAGTGACTTGTAGGAACTGTAGTTTTTATTTCAACGAAATGAACGCCTGTAGAACCACAAAAAACTACATTTCCCAGAAGGCACTTCAAACGCAGGTGCCCCGGCAACTTGTTGCCTCGTGAGGAAAACAGGGGTGACCTCCGCAATCACCCGAGTAGTGGGAGAGCTGCTGTCATTGTAACGTTAAACCGTCTGAAAATGGTAAGAAAAAATTGTATGACATGCACAGTTATATGAAATTGTAAGTTTTACTGTCAATATATAACCATG
>NW_015739272.1:0-378 GCF_001515625.1 Sinocyclocheilus rhinocerous
CAAAGTGAAAACCTCATAAAGTGACAAAGGCCTCTCCAGGTTGATATGGAGATGGGTAAAGTTTTTGGTTAATGCAAATTTAGGATTGGTGCGATAAAAGAATTTAAATCAATGCTGAAGTCCTGAATGCCACAACAACTAAAAAAGTAGTGTGTTATATAACTGTAGAGTTCACAGGTAAAGTTTGATCGCTCGAATAAACAATTATTCAGTGTTTCCTCCCACCTTTTTCTTTGCCTTAACAAAACAACATTGTCATGGCTATTCGTCTCCATCTGCCTCTATGTATGAGACATTAGAGAAAGAATAAAGGAAGAAGAGAAAGAAACTTTGTGTGTGTGCTTGTGTGAAAGATCAACTAGTGGATTGACAGATGTG
>NW_015739273.1:0-378 GCF_001515625.1 Sinocyclocheilus rhinocerous
ACAGATTTTACTAATAGACCTACCAATCTCTGTGTAAAAATAAAATAATGATGCTGCCAGTGTTCTAAAGTCATTTTTACACCCCTGTAAACTGGCTCCAAATCTCAGGTGAAAATTGTCATTTTGACCTCTCTTTATAAAATTGTGGATTATTCAGTAAATATACATCTGTGACATTTAATATGTTGGCTTTCATCTCTATTTATGTTTGTCTTTGCACAGAAAAAAAAAAAAAAATGTGAGCCTGGGAAGTTTCTGAAATTTGGTTGATTTGACACGTAATTACCCTATTATTATTATTATTGTTATTATTATCAATTTGTTCTTTTTTGTAAAAAAAAAAAATATCCACAGTACTAGCTTAATTGAGCTATTCTA
>NW_015739274.1:0-378 GCF_001515625.1 Sinocyclocheilus rhinocerous
CACCGCCAGCTCGTTTATTATGTGACCAGTGTTGTGTCTCGGTGAAGTCACATGACCCTGTGTGCAGAGGTGTGTCAGTGACAGAGCATGCTGCTGTCACCATGACAACAGCATTCATACTAATGAATATGAATGTTGAATATGAAATATCGAATATGAAAATGACACACATTTACACCTCTGTAATGTACAAAAATACCTCTGTTGTGTACAATAAATGTACGTCAACTGCATTTTTGCAGAAATCCTGAGAATATTGTCTGTCTACTGATATCTGTTTATTGTGGGTTATCAGAATTGTAAATACAATTATCTATTATCACATATCTATTATCTATGGAAGCCCGTTTCTGCCACTGAATAAAAAAAAAAAAAAAA
>NW_015739275.1:0-378 GCF_001515625.1 Sinocyclocheilus rhinocerous
CACTATGGGTTTCCAGAAAAACTCCATAGCGACCAAGGTCCAGACCAGTCTCGCATGATAAAAGAGCTGTGCAAGGTAGCAGGTATATCCAAAACAAGAACTACTCCCTACCATCCATGGGGTAATCCGGTAGAACGGTTCAACCGGACCCTTTTGCAAATGCTGGGAACTTTGAGTAATAAGGAGAAGCCAAACTGGAAGGATTTCGTCAAACCTCTAGTCCATGCATACAACTGCACAAGGAATGATGTGACTGGATTCTCGCCCTACGAACTTATGTTTGGAAGACAACCCAGACTACCGGTTGATTTGGCTTTCGGGCTACCAGTCAACAGTCTGCCTGAATCCCACTCAAAGTATGTGCAAAACCTCAAAAAA
>NW_015739276.1:0-378 GCF_001515625.1 Sinocyclocheilus rhinocerous
AATCTTAAAGTTTTAGGATTTTAATTTAAAAAAATGTTTTTATTAAAACATTTTATTTCATTTAAAAGATCATTTTAAATTATAAAAAAAATCAAATAAAGATAAAGATACATTTTGATTATTTAAAAATGTGATTATTTGATTAATGACCTAGAAGTATGAATATGGCTTAATATGAAAGAAAAAAATCTGATTCTGCAATATTTCTGTCATTCTATCAAATAATAACATTTTTGACTTGGATTATGTGAACTTTTGTGCAAACAGTAAAACAAAGATTTAACAATGAACAAAGATGTCCTCGTTTCCACTCAAGCACGAGATGCTCTTTGGAACATAAAAATACAAAACTGAAGCATATTCGGTTGTGGTCTCGAA
>NW_015739277.1:0-378 GCF_001515625.1 Sinocyclocheilus rhinocerous
CACACACTCACAGACACACACACACTCACAGACACACACACACACTCACACACAGACACTCACACTCACACACACAGACACACACACACTCACAGACACACACACTCACACTCACACACAAACACACACTCACACACAGACACTCACACACACGACCCATCCTCACATTTCTACAGCATGCTAGCCAATCTGAAATAATAGTTAAGTCTGCTTTTTACATGTTCAAAAAATCTATTTTCTAAATGCAGCTTATTGTGAAAGATTCATCTGTGCATGCTTAATTTTATAAAAATGTTTTTGACCTGTCATAATGTCTAGTGAAATGACAATGACATTTAGTGTTATTTTAGTATCGATATACTTTTATAGTTTTTTTTT
>NW_015739278.1:0-378 GCF_001515625.1 Sinocyclocheilus rhinocerous
ATAAAGAGCGAATTATGAGTTCAGATTCATGGTTTATGTGCAAACGGGTTGTTGATAAACTTATACTACCAATCAAAAGTTTGAGGTAAGATTTTTTTTAAACAAATGCTTGCCAAGGCTGCATTTATTTGATCAAAATACAGTAAAACCTTTTTAAAACTGAATATTTGAATGTGAATATTTTTAATATAATTTATTCTGTGATGGCAAAGAATTTTCATCACCCATCACTTCAGTCTTCATTGTCACATGATCCCAGAAATCATTCTAATGTGCTGATTTTCTGCACAAGAAACACTTATTATTATCAATGTTGCAAACAGTTTTCAAGGATTCTTTTTCATGATTCTTTGATGAATCAAAATGTCAAAATAACAG
>NW_015739279.1:0-378 GCF_001515625.1 Sinocyclocheilus rhinocerous
CAGTAAACATTTTTTTAAATAACGGAAGACAAAAAGGAATTCAGTTTCGCTGATGCAATTTGCAGTGCACGTGTTGCTGTTTGTTGTGAGACACGATTACGGTCTCTGGCATAAAGCTGGAAAAAAAGCTGGGAACAGAATGGATTGTTAAAGAACAAATCAGGTGTCTTTGGATCATGAAAGTGCCTAATATTGAATACTGGTCTTGGGTTGTTGAAGGTGCCACATCTCAGATACATTAAGGTGTAAAAAAAAAAGTTCAAAAGGTTTTTTTTTTTTACTCACCTCAGCCGGATTTCATTCATGGAAAAATTAGACGCTTCCATTCCTACAGCATTCCTCCTGGGTCTTAACACTATTTTAATGCATTATTGTTTT
>NW_015739280.1:0-378 GCF_001515625.1 Sinocyclocheilus rhinocerous
AACTGCACTTAGGGCTAGTCTTATAGATGACAGATGGGTGGAGCAGCTACATACGAGTTGGTGTATGGTCAGAGAGATTTCATTCCAGAGAGCACAAGGTCATGGGCTCTATCCTCTGACCAGCCTTAGACAGAATAAATGCTTTCAAACCAGTTCCTAACTCTCAGCATGACCTGATGACCGCTTGGATCCCCAAGGACTTCTTACATCTGACTTTGTGTTCATTCATCATGATGCTCAGCATGATTCATTGCGTCCCCTGTATGATGGACTGTTTCGTGTTCTGGATGCTGGAGTCAAAACATTTCCAGTGTATATTTGGGGCCGTACTGAATGAGTTACTGTTGATCGACTTAAACCAGCTCATGGGGAGCTGTA
>NW_015739281.1:0-378 GCF_001515625.1 Sinocyclocheilus rhinocerous
TGGAATCTAGGAGGGAGAAAGAGGTGTTCATCAAACCAACAGCCCTCCAATCTTGGAATGGCCGGCGCCCTGTCTTTTTCCCCTACTTTCTTTCCCCCTCTCCTCCGTTCCCCCTCTTCCGGAACACGGAGTCAGCCGATCCTGTGAAATATAACTTGTGGTGTCGGCGGCCCGCGCACGCGCTCCAGCAATATGCTCTCACTCAATCAGATTTGCATAAGTAAGCTCTCAGCAGGCCTGCTCCACTGCCCAGGTGCAGGCCTATTTGCATATAGAACTGTGAGAGGGCTCCCTAGAGTCACTTTAGACTCCAGTGGCTGCTGAGTGAGCTTACGGGCCGCGGCACTGGAGATGAAATTTGAATTAAAAACCTTGGCC
>NW_015739282.1:0-378 GCF_001515625.1 Sinocyclocheilus rhinocerous
GACGTGATGAATGTGGCTTGCGTGTTTGTGATTAGTACAGTGAGGGCCATTAGAGGACGGGCCCTCGGCAGATCTTTTGGTCGTGAGCTGCAGGAAGTCATGGAGGTTTGGCCCGGGATGCCTCCGGATTACGGGCGCTTCTGTAAGCCTTCGATTCTTCCAGCTCTATTCTTTCCCCGGACTCGCCTGAGACTGCGCTCAAACGGCCAGCCAATGAAAAAAAGATTACGCCCGGATACCAAGTGTCTCCCATCGGCCCCTCGGGCCCCTGCTGGACGAGGAACAATGTGTAGCAGCGTTCCAGGCGTTTGGGCAACCGGGGCAGTGCGAGCATTCGGCGGGCTCAGCTGCGGATGCAGATTGTGGAAGCGGAGTGGA
>NW_015739283.1:0-378 GCF_001515625.1 Sinocyclocheilus rhinocerous
CAGTACATGATTCTCTTTTTTGATATACCAGCCATTCTCACTTTTTTTAAGAGCTGCACAAATAAAGTTAATACCATATAAGCAGGGTAGGGCAACATCTATGAGAAGGGTGTCCAATCCTGCTCCTGGAGGAACACTGTCCTGCAGAGTTCAGCTCCAACCTGTACAAGTTGGAGCTAAACTCTGCAGGACAGTGACCCTTCAGGACCGAGTTCGGACACTCCAACAGTTCTATTAAACCGTAAAATTATATGATTTACAATTCAGATACAGGTTTTCACAAAATAAAATGCTTTATAAAATAATAAACTTCCCATTTCAGCCTTTAAACCATTTTTTTATAAAAGGGTTCAGTAAAAAGTATAAATTATTAGTATA
>NW_015739284.1:0-378 GCF_001515625.1 Sinocyclocheilus rhinocerous
CCAACTTTTTTTTTTTTTTGTAAAAACTAATCATTATCTGCCTTGCGAGATTTATCAGTTCATAGTAAATGCTGCAACACACTAACTTATTTCTGTATCTGCTCTGAGTTTGGGTTGTTTTAGCATGCATTTGGGAACAGAACCATGCACCAAACATCTTCCTAAACTTGCTATGAGAAGTGCTTATAAACTCGATGTTGTCAACAAAAGAGGAGCTTTAAAGGGTTAGATCACCCAAAAATGAATATTCTGTCATTAATTACTCCCCTTCATGTCGTTCTAAATCCATAAGACTCATTCGGAACAAAAATTAAGATATTTTTGAATTCTGGGAGCTTTCTGACCCTCCCATAGACAGCAAGGGTACTACCACGATCA
>NW_015739285.1:0-378 GCF_001515625.1 Sinocyclocheilus rhinocerous
CCTAGAATTAACGAGATTCAAATGTTCTTGTAGCTCCAGAATGAAGAATGTACAGTGTTGTTTGTGAAATATATCTTATGTGATGTTTTTCACATTGTATTGCATTAAAATGCATGACAATGTCATTGAATTCAAACAGTGAAAAATATAGATATTTAATTACAGGTAAACAACAGAAAATAATAGATGTGCATACTGTATATCCACCCACACTTCCTTCCCACCTGTCTGTATTCAATACATGTCAAGTCAAATCAAATTTATTTTGTATGGCACTCTTTACAATATGCATCATTTCATAGCTGCTTCACAGAAAGTCGTACTCTGCAATGCTTTAGTGTTTTATCACAGAGCAAGTTTTAGGGCTGGGCGTTATGA
>NW_015739286.1:0-378 GCF_001515625.1 Sinocyclocheilus rhinocerous
CCATTTTATTGTCCACCAGGCAAAATCTGACAGCATTTGATGTGTTATTTACATCCACAGCACAAACTGTATGACTTTCTCATTTTCTGTGGAACATGATATTTTGAAGAATGTTGGTAATCAAATGGTTCTGGGTCCCACTGACTTCCATAGTATGGACAAAAATACCATATAAGCCAAAGGGACCCATAGTAGACAGACTTCAGTGGTCAGTTTTCCAGGACTGGAAAAGCACCCAAATTATAAAACTGTACCAAATGTTTTGAGTACACACATTCTGAACAGTTAAAAAAATACAGTAAAGTAAAATAATAAAATAAAATATTGCCTTACACTACAAACAGTTTCTTAACCAGTCTTTTTCCCAATAAAAATATC
>NW_015739287.1:0-377 GCF_001515625.1 Sinocyclocheilus rhinocerous
AATAATGTTCTTTTTAGCAGCATCATATGACCCCTTTAATTTCCATCGATGGAGGTTTGAAGTAAATGTTTTGAGAAGTTGGCTGGTTTACATCACACCAAAAACAAGAACAAACACTGACTGGTTTTCTTCTGCAAGTAAATACAGTATTGTGAGGTGTGACAGGAGCAGATACGTCACATGACTATAAGAGCTCAAAACCTCACGCACATGACAGAAACCAGAAGCTGTGGAAATTAATTAGCCAGCGTGTCCTAACGCCCGTTGAGTGCTCGACAGCACTTTCTGCATAAAACATGAAGCTATAAAGACGTGATCTTAACATCTGATCCTTTTAACACTTCCCATTGACTGAGTAAAGCTGGAGCTCTCCATTA
>NW_015739288.1:0-378 GCF_001515625.1 Sinocyclocheilus rhinocerous
CCTTCAATCCCTTCATCCCTTCCCTAGTCAAATATTTCTTAATTTCCCCCTTAATCTTGACATCTTGCACTACCTCCCATGCCCTAGCTAAAACACTGTAAAAGATTGATTTAGGACCCCAACCTTTTTGCTTTGTCCTTAACATTGAAGTCCTATGATTCCACAAAACCCTTTTCCCCTCTGATATAATTGTCCACGCCACTTTCCTCAATTCAGCCTTTTGTCCCCCCAGACCCTCCCCATAAATGATCAGATTCCGGGTCAACAGAATACCCTTCCACCCCTTCCACCACTGATACAATAAACCCCAGAAGTCAGAAGAGACTGGGCATGACCAAAACACATGTTCTATTGTTTCCTCCCTCCCACACCCAATTG
>NW_015739289.1:0-378 GCF_001515625.1 Sinocyclocheilus rhinocerous
CCTCTGAACTTTTAGCTCCGTTCCTTGCAGAAGTCTATGCAGAGAATCTCTTCCTTCTAGCTTGACACAAGGTGCGATTTCTCTGATCCCAAAAGATAATAAGGATCCACTTCTTATTGAAATCTGGCATCTAATCTGTTTACTTAACACTGATTACAAAATTCTCACTCAAATTTTTGTCCAAAGATTACAGAAAGCTATGAGCTATTTAATCGATGAATCTCAGTCTGGCTTTAAAAGTAGGGACATTTATAATAATAATATCAGATTAATTTGAGATATCCTTGACAATTCTGATTTGATTTCAGAGGAAAGATTTATCTTTTTTTAGACTTCGACACAGTGGAGCATGCTTTTATTCTACATTGTCTTTGAAAA
>NW_015739290.1:0-378 GCF_001515625.1 Sinocyclocheilus rhinocerous
CTCTGTTATCAAAAGAGATTGAGTCTCTTCCTCTGGTCAGTGAGGACCGGGTTGAGTCGACATACATGTCTCTATAACTGACGTTGTGAGCACGAGGATGTTCTGGAGCCCCATATTCACCCTCTTCTTGTACGTACTCATCATATTCAGTTTGGTCGACTCTCATGTTATCTCTTCCTTGTGAGTTCGTTCTCTCTCTATGTTGAACATAGTCGATGTTGTTTTGTTTTCTTTGTGGAAAATCTGATGAACGATAATATGGTGGTGGTGCTTCATCTGCAGCCACACCATAGTGACCACTGGGGGGCAATGACCTCATGAACCTCCTATTAATACCACGTCCCCTTCTCTTTTGGGATCTTTTGAATTCTGAATTTA
>NW_015739291.1:0-378 GCF_001515625.1 Sinocyclocheilus rhinocerous
CCATCCACATTAATTCATCCAGTCCTGATCCCATATGTCTCATAATCCTCACACTGAAATAACTCACTATCTTTGCTCAGATTCATCTTTCTTCCTCCTCGATCAGACAGGCCATATGTAACTCTTCAACTAACGTCTGATCTTGGCTCCCAGAGCGCCATTTTCTGTCATTTCGATCAACAAAACAACTCTATGCTTTCCTTCCGTATGCTGTGACTTAAATCCCATCATGCCATGTGTTTCAAAGGGGGCATAGAGGTACAAAATTATAAGTTTATGATTGGAGCTTTACCAAAACCTGTTCCTATCAAGCTCAGGTTGGATAGAAGTCCTCCAGGAACCTGTCAGAAAGACAACACTTACTTTTCTCACAGCGCG
>NW_015739292.1:0-378 GCF_001515625.1 Sinocyclocheilus rhinocerous
CCTTACAAACTGTAATGGTGCAAATGACTTTCTTTAGGTGCAGTTCTCCAGCCCAGTGACTGAACTTTTGATGAACTAACCACGCAGGTTTTTTTTGTACAACTTCAAGAAACTGTTAAGAGATATTTTTCAAGGTAGTGAGGCATACCCATTTTTGTGCTGTTTCACTTCTTCGCTGTTACAAGTTTGATGCAAAAGGGGAAAAACTACATGAGCTTGCAACATTTCACAATTTTGTATTTGTTTTAAATGTCTTTCTGGCCGATGTTTGGCTTTCACTTTAGGATAAGTGTGGACTGGATTAATAAATGGAATAGTTTCTCTAGCCTGCAGCTCCAACATCATTTTTAACTAACCTTTTATGAGATAGGTCAATTT
>NW_015739293.1:0-378 GCF_001515625.1 Sinocyclocheilus rhinocerous
TTTTTTATTTTTTATTTATCTTATGTAAAAATACAAAAGAAGATTAAATCTTTTTCTATTATTATTCATATTGCTTTTTTATTTTTCAGTACTACAGCACTCATAATTTTAAATTTTATTTTATTTTATTTATTTATTTTTTTTGTGAGATTTGAGGCGTAACGTGTATGTTCTGATGCCAATGTTCATCCCCTGAGAATGATTCAAATAAGGTCTCTCTTTCACTCATTCTCTTGCTCTCTCTCTTTCTTTTAAAGCCTTTAGGGCAGGCTTTCCTCCATTCGTTCCCCTCTCCTCTACCTCTTGCTCTCTCCATCCACCCTTCACTTCCTTCTCTTGTTTGTATCGTTACCTTGGGCATGTGGCATGTGCCATGAG
>NW_015739294.1:0-378 GCF_001515625.1 Sinocyclocheilus rhinocerous
CTTTTAAAGAATTTAAGTGAATGCTAGATAATGGCATAAGTAATATAAATGTAAAAAAAGGGGAAATGGACATGTACTTAATTAAATTAGTTAATTAAAAATCCATTATCAGCCAATTTATGATCAATATCATTCAATAGCATTACATTTATATATATATAATATTATATATTAAAACTGTGTTCACATGAATTTGCCACACTGTCCAACAGAAAGCCGCTTGGTTTGAAAATGGCTTCTATGCTAGATGTGCTTCATACATCGCTACACTATTGACAATGGATTTCGTTGCCAAAATATTGCTAATCTGGCCACACCTTCACACTAGCCACTGACCACGACCATTACTATCGAAAATTGTATTTAGTAATCAAAAAA
>NW_015739295.1:0-378 GCF_001515625.1 Sinocyclocheilus rhinocerous
CGATTAGCAGCTCGAACTCACTCCTGCTCTCTTCTCTCTCTCTCTTAGCATTTGCTTTCATTTTTGTGGCTTCATTTTCTTCTCATTTAGGGACAGGGATCACACAGAGGTAGTTCTGTGTGATTTAAACAACTTCATTTCCTGTTTTTAAGAAATAACTGCTGATATTCTTGAGGCGCATTGGTAGCATAAAGTTCTTACCAGTTTGTCCATCCACAAACTGCTGTGTGATGACAAAATCACAGCTAATCAGATTTTTTTTTTTATGTTTATTATACGTATAGCTATGATAGCAGGATTTTGGACCAATCAGATTTCACAGTGGGTGGGGGTTATACTAATTTGCATTTATGGTTTTGGCAGATGCTTTTATCCAAA
>NW_015739296.1:0-378 GCF_001515625.1 Sinocyclocheilus rhinocerous
CGTCGTCGTCATCATCATCATCAGCCATCAGGCCTTCCTCGCGGATGAATGGCAGATCCTGGGCTTTGACAGAGGCTGAGGGTGCCAGCGGTGTCTGGAAGGAACAAAGCAGGGCCAGCAAGAGCCCCAGCAGCAAGCTTCTCAGAGTAGCCATGTCTGATCAGAGCAGTAAATCCAAACAGAGGAACCACAGTGCAACGCTCCTGCACGTGCACCTGTCAAACCAAAACCCAACGTGGACACCACCTAGATCCTCTTAAACCACACACGCTCACAAACACACTCACATGCGATCACACAGACGCTCCAGGCTATGGCGAGGTAGAACAGGTAACAAGTCAAGAGGTCCAAAGTATTCCAATAGTTTGCGCGCTTGTT
>NW_015739297.1:0-378 GCF_001515625.1 Sinocyclocheilus rhinocerous
ATTTCCTGGTTTTTCTCTCTAGTATCTGCTACATAACTCACCCCGAGGGTCTCCACAACCTCCGGCCGGGTGGCAGCAGCTCGCGCTTGTTGAGAGGCGCGTTCCCGGCCGCCGCTTGCATGATGGTGATGAATTTCTTGTACTTCATTTCAAAAGTTCTCTGGTTCCTCTCCGTTCCTTAGATCTACAGAGGCTCTCAGCGCCACTTAACCTCTCCGTTTACCAACTATAACATCACGACAAAGCTAAGTATAATCTCATGTAAAGCAGTAAACGGTCATTTTTCTATTAGACCCATCTTCTGCAGTAGTGAATCTGTCCTGCTCTGTGGAGTCTCATAGATGCCCATTTCGTTCTCCTCGTAGGACAAGAGAGGGA
>NW_015739298.1:0-378 GCF_001515625.1 Sinocyclocheilus rhinocerous
TACGGCTAATGCAATTTGGTATACAAGTCACAGAAGAGGAGAGGATGGTGTTTTTTTTAAGGTGAGTATGTTGTAACATGTTGAAACGTCTTAAGAAAATCAAGTATTTTCTCAAAGATTTTCTCAATGTGACAACACCGTTTATCCGTGACTATATTTACACAGCCTCTCATATCTTATTGCTTTAATAATAACTATGGCTAAAGGCCAACACTGCATGTTAGACATTGTAATTAGTGTTTTACATTTTTTACATGTTGCCGTAGCGAGTGTGATGACATTTTGTTATAGGCCGTACAAGAATTGCCCACCGCACTCACTCAGATTATACACGGCCATTTTGTGTTGAGTTGAGACATCAAACGGCAAAGCAAGCGA
>NW_015739299.1:0-378 GCF_001515625.1 Sinocyclocheilus rhinocerous
CGCTCACACAGATCTGGTGGATCACTCTCTGGGAACACACTGCTTCCAGCTGGCCAAGAAAACAGTGGACAAAGTCATCTCTGTCAGGTATCTTAAAGATCATCGGCTCCATTCAGTCCAGTATCTACAGAAAAACTGTTTCAGGCTTCCTATAACGTTTGACATTCATGCATTTTGGCAGACGTGTTCATCCAAAGCATCTTACACTGCATTCAAGGTTTGCACTTGATCAGTTCATGCATTCCCTGGGAATCGAACCAAAGAAACTAAATTCTCTTGGAATTTGTTTAATACAAATAACATGCTCTATTCTGCCCCAAGAACAGTTCTGAGTGACGAAAACTGCTGAGACTCTTCAACCGTATCACACATTTGCTC
>NW_015739300.1:0-378 GCF_001515625.1 Sinocyclocheilus rhinocerous
AGCACTGGGTTGTATTTAACCCAGCATTTTTTAGAGTGTAACATCTGGAATAGTTCACCCAAAAATGACAGTTCTCTTTTATCATTTATTCACCCTCGTGTCATTCTAAACCTATATGACTGATTTTCTTCCGTGGAACACAAAAACAGATATTTTAAAGAATGTTTCAGCTGTTTTTGTCCATAAAGTGAAAGTAATTGTAATTCAAAACAACACTGAACACCTTCTTAAAATACATCTTCTGTTACGTTGCTCAGAAATACGTATATGCTTGGTTAAGCTATCCTTTTGATAAATGCCAGTTTTCATGTTACATTCACCCACTTAATTGTGATACTGGGATAAAAGAAAACTAACATGATTTTCATCTTTAAAAAC
>NW_015739301.1:0-378 GCF_001515625.1 Sinocyclocheilus rhinocerous
AGTTGTAGACCTAATTTGTGCACCAGCAATAATGGCAGATCAGGTCGCTTATCTGAGAGTGCTCATTGATGAGTACGTTCATTTCAGGTGTGTGACTTTCCCTTCTAAGCCTCTCAAGCCTAAACATCATTATTTGTGCCATTACCCAGAGCTCATAAAACAATTTGGACCACTCATTCGGTTATGGACTATGAGGTTTGAGAGCAAGCATACCTATTTCAAGCAATGTGCTAGAAAATTGCACAACTTCAAAAACTTATGTGCAACACTTGCAGAAAGGCACCAGCTTCTCCAAGCCTACTTAAGTGCTGGAAATCTCTTTCAGCTTTCTGTGCAAGTTGAGAAAGGCTCTGAGTTTTATTCAGATGATTATAACGA
>NW_015739302.1:0-378 GCF_001515625.1 Sinocyclocheilus rhinocerous
CATTACTACTAGCCCCCAGGAACGACCTGATTTCAATCCACCCCAACAAGTTCAATTGCCCTACATGGGCGCACCACACAATGGTGGCACTTGATTATACTACTATGCTTAGTTTATTTAATGCCCAAAACAGGAGATAATTAAAAAATCTAGGTCAACTAATCAAGCCACATCCACCCTCGCCCCACCTCTCTCTGGTTATATATTCATTTCTTTCTTTAATACATATCTCTTATTTTACCAAGCTATTGCTGGAAAGTGGTGCGTTTGACACACTTAGCACCGGTGAGTCAAAGAGCCATTTGCAGCCTGTGATTAGCATAGCCGTGAGCGCCAAGTCCCTTTAGAAACAGCCATCACGAGGGAGGCCACAGCTGC
>NW_015739303.1:0-378 GCF_001515625.1 Sinocyclocheilus rhinocerous
TATAATGATATGTTAATCGAGCAGTCTAATCAGTTAGTGATCTGTTAAGATAGCAGGCTGAACTAGCTTCATGTTAAGATAACAGGCTAATCAATTGGCTGTATGATAGCTAGAAAGCTAATCTACTGACTGTATGCTTACAAGCTAGCTTACAAGTTAATGCACTTATCTTATGCTTATCTTACAAACTAACTGATAAAACAGAACAGCAAAAGTGTTACATTTGACCATTTATAGCTTGCATAACATAATATGCAATGTAAAATAGGGTTAAAGGACTAGTATGAAGTGCATAAAACCAGCCAGTCGGACTGAGAAGTTAGTTATAACATCTTGTTGAGCTGGTTTAAATTTTAATCTGAATTTATGATTTTTTTT
>NW_015739304.1:0-378 GCF_001515625.1 Sinocyclocheilus rhinocerous
GGACAGGTAGGATCTAAACCATCTTAAAGCCTGCCCTTAAATACCCGCATAGTTTTGTAATCGATCTATGAATATGTCATGATCTATACACTGTAAACAATCTTAAGCCAGTACAAAAATATAATGAAAAATTTTACTAATTTCCCCTAGCTTTTTCTTGTTTACTCAACTTTTGTAAATAACAGTTAAACTGACTGAAATTAAGTTGTCAGTTATACAAAAAATGTTTAGTTGAGTTAACTTGAGATTGTTAGTTTTCTGGAGAGGTGCAACTATTCCATAACAAACCTTTTTAAGTTGCGCCAATTCAACATTTTTTTGTCTGTAGAACTCGAGGGCTGTGTCCGAAATCGCCCCCTATACCCTTAAATAGGGCAC
>NW_015739305.1:0-378 GCF_001515625.1 Sinocyclocheilus rhinocerous
TTTAGTGGAAGAGCCGTGCTTTCTAAAATTGAAAGAGGAAGACCAGGAAAAAGGCCTTCTTCAGCTTTCACAGTCTGAAACGGATGATGACCGACAACTGGCCAAAGAGCCTTTAGCCTTTCGCTTCCAAATTAAGGATGATAGACTTTTTTTCTCAAGGAGTATTTGTTATTTTGTATATTATGCCTTCGCTACTTAAATGGAAAAGTAAATTTTATTAAGATTTAATATATTTTGTGTTTTGATTTTTGTGTTTGATGGATCTGAATTTGCTTGCTTGAATCCTGTGTAGAATTGTGTAATGTGTATGAAAAAATTGTTCATTCTGAAATAGTTGAGTAAAAACATACATTTTATTTCAAATAAAGTGTTCAAATG
>NW_015739306.1:0-377 GCF_001515625.1 Sinocyclocheilus rhinocerous
GGTGAGTAATTAATGACAGAATTTTCATTTTTGGGTGAACTATCTTTTTAATATAATTATTATTATTTTTTTTTGGTTAAATGTTCGTTCTTCAGTAATTTTAAAACAAGGTAACCCAGAAGTCTAAATGCGTTCTGTTGTTAATCCATTAGGAGAGCAGTGGATCAGCACGCACAGACTACAGAGCCATTCAGCTCGCCAAGAGGAGAAAACAGAAAGGTCCAGGCTCTTCAACATGTTCCTCAGAGACTGGCCAAAAAAAGACTAAAGGATCAAAGGACACCAGCTCTGCTCCACCGACTAATTCAGGTGCTCATTTTGGAGAAGGAGCTGCTACAGGAAATAGTGAGCTACCCATCCGGGATCCGGTGGCAGGC
>NW_015739307.1:0-378 GCF_001515625.1 Sinocyclocheilus rhinocerous
TCCACTGGGTCACCATCACTCTGGACTTACGACAGGTAGGACTCGCTGTCGAACATGCGTGACGCTCGACTCAAGATATGAGGACGTGAACACGTGAACTTCATCTCCAGAGATGCTCTGAGAGTCACTTCATTTTGAGGAAAAGTCCTGTCAAACACGCACTGAAACTCAAAGATCTTCACCACAAACCACCAAAATAAAACTTCGGTTTAACTTGAAGAACTTATGACAGAAATACAGTACTATTATATACTGACATGTAATTCTTAAAGGATAGATAGATAGATACATGATAGATAGATAGATAGATAGTTTTGTCAGCTCTAAAGCTTGATTAAATTTTTTGATTAAATTGTTAAAGTTTTGTCAGTTAAATTT
>NW_015739308.1:0-378 GCF_001515625.1 Sinocyclocheilus rhinocerous
TCCCCGTCCGCACCACCCGTTAGCGCCGGGTCGTCCTCTGGCAGGTCCGGCTCGGGCGTCTCGAAGCTGTCCAGCGCTTCCTCGGCGTCCCGATGCTGTCGGTAGTTCATCCAGCAGCAAGCCTCCACGTCCGTCTCGTCGATACCCCAGAACGCGAGCTCCTCCTCGAAGAGAGGACCGCAGACATCGTTGGGACAATGCAACTTCCCTGTGCGGTAATAGTTAAGGATGAAAGCAAAGGTGTTGGGGTGACGGTCAAAGAAAAACTCGTCGGATTTGGGGTCATAGTCAAAGTTACTAAACGCATCTGGCTCCGTGAGCCAGGACAAGCGGGTCCCAGGCAGCGTCTTCAGTGTGCTGCGGTACGTCTCGTGCCGA
>NW_015739309.1:0-378 GCF_001515625.1 Sinocyclocheilus rhinocerous
TGACTTCCATAGTATTTCTTTCCCTACTATGGAAGTCAATGGGGATCAACAACTGTTAGGTTCTTCAAAATTTCTCAACATTTTTGGGTGAACTGTTCCTTTAAGTTTTGACGTTATTTAAATCAACAAAACTGATGCATTGTATACATTCAAATACTTCTTGGTCATTGTATATTGGCCTATCTGACCATTTTTAAGGAAGAAACATGTCACCTTCAGATGCTGCAGGTTGGCCTGTAGTAGACGTATGTGTGTCATGATCTGTCTGTTGAGGTTTGGTCCTCCGCTGCTCTGAGAGGAGGAAGAGA
The DNA here is from genome assembly GCF_001515625.1 of Sinocyclocheilus rhinocerous. Taxonomy (NCBI): domain Eukaryota; kingdom Metazoa; phylum Chordata; class Actinopteri; order Cypriniformes; family Cyprinidae; genus Sinocyclocheilus; species Sinocyclocheilus rhinocerous. The sequence continues at coordinate 309 of NW_015739309.1, forward strand.
GGAGCTTCTTCAAGTCAATACCTGAGTCTCCCGCGGCCACCGGCTCCCCGCTGCTGCCCTGCACATCATC
>NW_015739310.1:0-378 GCF_001515625.1 Sinocyclocheilus rhinocerous
TTTTTTCTTTATGGCACTGTGTTTTTTAAGTGAAGGTTGAGCCACACTGATGCATTGGATGATGGATTCCACATCTATAAATCTATGGATTATTCTGGCTCAAAGAATCTAGAAGAAAGGAATAAACAATGGAAGAGAGACGAAATCACTAGGACCTGATTCCAGAAGATACTGATGCCTTGTCCTGCTCTTTTTGTTCATCCTGAACTTCATCTTGTTATTAGTTATGTGATTAATTTTATGTGAAATTTTTATCCACATACAGGGCAATATTGACAATATATTCTATGTATGCAAAATGTTTTATTGTCTCTTAGTAGTACCGAGGAGTACATATATATATATATATATATATGTGACCCTGGACCACAAAACCAG
>NW_015739311.1:0-378 GCF_001515625.1 Sinocyclocheilus rhinocerous
TGCAAGTGACGTAACTGTGACGTCTACTCCAAATTGGTCTATTGGGTTTTTACTACTTATTAGAAATGGGTCTTTATAGGCCTCTGAAATAGAGTAATGTCCCATATCTCAAAAACGCTGCAGTAAAATGGTTTAAAATGAGGTGTGCATATAGTATAGGGCACCCTGTATAAGAACTAACCATTAGCCTTTTCTACTTATTGGAAATAGGGTCTTTCTAGGCCTCTGAAGTAGAATAATTTCCCATATCTTAAAATTGCTGGAGTAAAATGGTTTCATAAGAGGTGTGTATATAGTATGGGACGTCACGTATAAGAACTGATCGTTGATATATTCTACTTATTAGAAATGGTGTCTTTATAGCCCTCTAAAGTGTAA
>NW_015739312.1:0-378 GCF_001515625.1 Sinocyclocheilus rhinocerous
TCTTCTTTTGTGTTCAGCAGAAGAAAGAAATTCATACAGGTTTGGGACAAGTTGAGGGTGAGCAAATGATGACAATTTTGGGTGAACTATCCCTTTAAATGCACTTTAGCTGTGCATTAATAGAGTTGACTCTAACAACAAAACAAAAAGGGAGGTCAACAAAAATAAAACGGTGTCTTTGCATGAGCATCAACAGGGATAGTTTACTCAAAAATAGAATTTTTTAGTTTCACACACATTTTGTTGAAGAGTCATATGGTTTTGAGTGACATGGGTGAGTAAATAAAACTTTAAATACATTTTTTTACAATGATCACTTCCTGCTTGCAAATTCTGTTTTAAATGAATATGTAAATGAGGTAAATCCAGCTGTTCGAC
>NW_015739313.1:0-378 GCF_001515625.1 Sinocyclocheilus rhinocerous
AATCAGACAACACTGGTAATAATGTATGGTTCTGATTCACTAAAAAGAATTGGCTGATAAGATTCATTCATTTGGGAATTGATTCAATAAAAAGAATCTGTGGTCACAATATTAATTTGCTTGAGAACTGAACCACATTAAAGCTGTATGGTTTTGATTCACTAAAAAGAACATGGTAATGATATTCATTCATTTGAAAATTGAACCAAACTGGTAAATCTGTATGGTTTTGATTCACTAAAAGAACTGATCTGTTTGGGAGTTGGACTACACTCATTATGCTTTTCGTTGTTGGTTCACAAAAAAGAACAAGCTCATAAGATTCATTTACAGTTGACCCTTATGACTGGTTTTGTGGTCCAGGGTCACATATGATAT
>NW_015739314.1:0-378 GCF_001515625.1 Sinocyclocheilus rhinocerous
TATTACGCTGGTTTACAGAAACACCGTCATTCAGTTACACTGGAGACTGATGGGAAATTATGTGAAAGAATGAGGACCGATTGTTGAATTTAATCGACTTTTGACAGGACTTCAGTACTGATGATGTATATTTTAAATTTATGTATTTTAATGTATCATATTTTATATTTTAATATTTAAACTACTGTTTAAAAGTTTGGGGTTAGTATGATTTTTTAATGATTCTGAAACAATTTAATGATTCTGCTCAACAAGACTGCATTTATTTGATCAAAAATACTGTAAAATTGTGAAAAATTATTATGATTTAAAATATCTATTTTCTATGTGAAAATCTGTTAAACTGTAATTTATTTCTGTGATCAAAGCTGTATTTTC
>NW_015739315.1:0-378 GCF_001515625.1 Sinocyclocheilus rhinocerous
TCTTTTCAGGTCCATCTCTATTGCAGCGAGTCTGGTGGGTGAGGACGCAAAGACCAAGTTTCTAAGTAAGATGGGCCAGCTGACCACCTCAGGTGCCATGCTGGCGAATGTTTTCCAGAGAAAGAAATGAGAGCTGTTTTGGGTGTTTCCCATGAACCCTCCACTTTCTGGGATCTCCTACTTGAAGTCAATCGTCTGCCTTTCTTTTGTTCGTCTTTGATTTGATAGGCTATATTTTTAACATATTTATGTCTTAAATTTTTTCCAGCCTCCAAAGAAATTTGCACTCATGTTTCAATGTTTTCCTTTTTTTTTATTTCGATTTTATTTCAGAGGCTTATTTGCATCACTAGACTTTTTTTTTTTTTTTTTTTTTTT
>NW_015739316.1:0-378 GCF_001515625.1 Sinocyclocheilus rhinocerous
CACCTTTAGAGAACTTTTAGAGAACGTTGCGCAAGGTTGCAAGAACGTCTCCTCCTACGTGGGTTTACTTTTCTCTCATCCTTTTTGTATTTACTTCCCCATGTCATCTTCAAATAATGATCTGCTCCATTTCTAATTACCCCCCTCCTTTCTACATCTCAAAAAATGGCTTGTTTTCTACAAATCATCACAATTACAATTTGCACCCTATAAGAGTGGTCTGTTGTGGGTCACAGGTACTGTTTGGTTCACAGGTCATGGCAGTTTGATTTCATTAATAATCATAGGTATGTATGTAAAGTGTGGTTCTAGCATACATACATATATACATACGTACAGTGGGTATAGAAAAGAATCACCCTCCTTTAAAATAATCAC
>NW_015739317.1:0-378 GCF_001515625.1 Sinocyclocheilus rhinocerous
ATAATGATCTTTAAAAAAGCATCATATGACCCCTTTAATATAAAAGATTATTAGAGCATGTTTTACAGGAAAAAACTTTCTACTTCAAAATTCTGTTACTTGCTATTTATTTGTAACTCATTGAGAAATTTACTAGAAACTTCAGAGTGAAAATTGTTTCTACTTTAGTGTTTTCTCAATAACTCATTTCTAAACCTGTTAAAAGTTACATAATGTTAGCATTTTGTGTCAAAGCTTTGATTACGGAGCATAAATGTCATCTAGATGTCCCCGTCGACCTGTTTGTGCTCATATATTTGTCGTGAGTCGAGCTCCGCGCCGCTACAGTGATGTTGTTCTTGTGTCTGCAGGGTTCCTGTTGTTGGGTTCGTCTCAGCC
>NW_015739318.1:0-378 GCF_001515625.1 Sinocyclocheilus rhinocerous
TTTTTTTTTTGTATTTGTATAGAATTGTATTATTTTAATATGGCATTTTTCTTCATTTACTATCAAGCTGATATTTTTGAATTTATACCACAAAAATTTAAAAAATAAATTCAGAATTAAAAAACAAACAAAAAAAAGTGCATCTTAGAAGAGTAATTGTTTGTATGAATTGTATTTCTAATGTAATTTTAAAACTGGTCTATGAGCTTTCTGGATGGTTTTATGCACATTCTCGCCTATACCTTCATCTAAACACGCTCCCCCATGCACATTTTCACTAAACACAGATGCCAGCCAACTAACAGGATGTGTTGTAGCAAAGCACTAAAGCACTGATCCAGTATTGATCACTGGCCTGTTTTTTTTTTTTTTAATAAC
>NW_015739319.1:0-378 GCF_001515625.1 Sinocyclocheilus rhinocerous
AATGTACCCTTATGACTGGTTTTGTGGTCCAGGGTCACATATAGTCCATGGAGGTTCAGGGGTTTCAAATAATAAATTTGCTTAAAATCATTAAAACAAAGTTTTAAAGGTATTAGATGTTAATGTACATTGTTTTATATCTTATACATTGAGTACCTGCTTTTTCTGTTCCAACACCTAGTGATCTGCCTACATAGACCGCATACTAACTGAAATGAAACCTACAATACAGATTCACATTACAATTACAGTTTTAGGGTGTAATCACACCTGTCTTGTTTGGTTCGATTGAATCAAACTCAAGTTTGTTGCCCCTTTTGGTGCGGTGTGAATAAACAACCGTACCGAGACCCAGCTGAAGAGGTGGTCTCGGTCTGC
>NW_015739320.1:0-378 GCF_001515625.1 Sinocyclocheilus rhinocerous
TTATTGGCCCTCAACTAAGCTGAAAGTTGAATGAACTAGTATAACGGTTGTTTCAACTCAAAAACGCATGTTGAAACAACTGCTTAACACCGAAAAAAGGAAGATAACAAAAAAATTTAAGGCAGTGGGGTGACAAAGCTTTGTAAGTTGACTCAAAAAAGAGTTTTTTACAGTGTACTATATTTTGCTTTTATACAGGCAATGAAAGTAAAATAAATTTGACTTTAAAATGAGGACATTTCTGGCTAGAAAACTGCAAAAAAAAAAAATAATTTGCTGTAGTGAAGGCTGTTCATTACAGCAATTTTAGCACAGATCATGCAAAGCAGAGTGTCTAATAAAGCAATAAGCCCCAAGAAGCCGTGGTTTACAGTGAAT
>NW_015739321.1:0-378 GCF_001515625.1 Sinocyclocheilus rhinocerous
TTTTTTAAATACAAATACAAAAACGAAAATACCGAGATATATACCTTATATGTCGCAAATCGGCCAAAAAATACTGAGATATGAATTTTTGCCCATATCGCCCAACCCTAACCGTAACCAAACTTTTGAACAGTAGAGTAAAATGTCTTATTCTCTGATTCCGAACCTTTTGTGAATCCCAAACTTCTCTCTCGTACAGCTGAGGGTGTTTAAGCTGGCTAAATCATGGCCCACTCTGAACATGCTGATCAAGATCATTGGTAACTCTGTGGGAGCTTTGGGAAACCTGACCCTGGTGCTGGCCATCATCGTCTTCATCTTTGCTGTGGTGGGCATGCAGCTGTTTGGGAAGAGCTATAAAGACTGTGTGTGTAAGAT
>NW_015739322.1:0-378 GCF_001515625.1 Sinocyclocheilus rhinocerous
TTTGCACTTTATTGATTTGTATTGAGTTGTAACTTGATACTTATTACTTGAGTTTATGTAATTGTAAGTATGAGATTTGTTGTAAATAAAGTCTTTGTAAATTCTAAAAAAAATTCTCTCTCTCTCTCTCTCTATATATATACATAACACTCAACAATAAGTCTAAATGCTTTTTATTTTATTGATTATTATCATGTTGATTTATACACTTATAGTGTGACAAAATAACGATATTGTAGTTATAACTACAGTTACTATAATTAATATAGCAATTCAGATTTAGATTTATCTAAACTGTCCTTGTATATAAAACATACGGTATTTCTAAAAGCTTCTTAAGCATAAATACTACTACTACTACTACTACTACTACTACTA
>NW_015739323.1:0-378 GCF_001515625.1 Sinocyclocheilus rhinocerous
TTGATGAAAAGTGGTTAATAATCTGGAACCACGTAGTATAAAACATATTATAAATCAGAATCTTTTTAGACCAACCCTATAGCACTAGTGGTTCTGCGATTCTTTATAATCAAGACAGATCTACTATATTACTAGTCGTTTTTCTGCTTAACCAAAACTTAGATGCAAAATGTAAACTCTTCACAGAACTTGCAAACTGGTTTCCCCTCTCGACTCTAACCAAATAAAATCCTCTTTGCCGGAGCTGTTAAAGAAAATGTGACTTAGGCCAGTCACGCTAACACACATATTTCTCATTCCTCCCCCTGTCGAATAGCCTACACCACACACATCAAAGGTCATTAAGTGTGTTTTCGTTTTAAATCCTTTGTCACCTCA
>NW_015739324.1:0-378 GCF_001515625.1 Sinocyclocheilus rhinocerous
ATTTAGGAGAACTCTTAGTGGTAAGATAAAATCTTTTGTGAATATGGGCCCAGATTTGGAAATCCAATCCAATCCAATATTGCTTTGAAAAACCGGCATAAAAGTAGGATGGGTTACCTGATCCTGGATAGCAAAACATGGGATTTCCAAATCATTCTGATCCAGATTAAACTTTTTGAACAACTGGCCCCAAGAAATTTTTTAAATGATACTGTTATTCATCATAGACACATCTAATTGAATAAATATGACAGCGAAAACCTTTATAATATTAGCTGTTCTTCAAAGAAGAATTCTTGTTCATTCAAGAATCCTCTGTGTGCAGCAGTGGCAGCTCTGCAAACCTTGTGTTCTTGCAGTTAGCTTTTTAAGATATTC
>NW_015739325.1:0-378 GCF_001515625.1 Sinocyclocheilus rhinocerous
TGGTTCATCAATAAGAATTGTGCTTCTGGGTAAAAGTGGTGTTGGAAAAAGTGCAGCTGGAAACACAATACTGGGAGAGAAAGTATTTAAATCTGACCTGAGTATGGATTCAGTAACAACTGAATGTACAGATGCTCATGCCACTGTTTGAGACAGATCTGTGTCTGTAATTGATACTCCTGGATTCTTTGACACAGAGATGGAACCTGAAAAGTTAAAGACAGAGATAGCGAGAAGTGTTTATTTATCCAGTCCTGGACCTCATGCTTTTCTTACTGTGTGTCCTATGAATAATAGATTCACTGAACAGGAGCAGCAGATTCCTCAGATGAATGAGATGATGTTTGGTCAGGAGGTGTTAAAATACTCCATCATTCT
>NW_015739326.1:0-374 GCF_001515625.1 Sinocyclocheilus rhinocerous
AAAAACTTGTAAAACAAACTATGATATTTTGTAGAAAAACTTCAGCTAACACGAAAATGTTGCTTTCTTAGACAAGTAGTGTACTTGTATTTGCTAAATGGAGTAACCACTTTATATGTTTGTTTAATAATATTGATGCAGTAATACCATGATATTCTTTGAGCTACTTTGGAAAACTATGTGAAAACAATCATATATGAATATGTTAATAATTTAGTATCGTAGTGTATATTAAAGTATCACCATCTGATACAATCATTGTACCACAGTACAGATTTTCTCAAAAGGCTTTTCCTTCATCACCACTGAGTGGCACTTTTTTCCTCCTACCCGTTACCCACACACACACACACACACACACACACACACACACA
>NW_015739327.1:0-373 GCF_001515625.1 Sinocyclocheilus rhinocerous
CACACACACACACACACACACACACACACACACACACACGAGTCTGTATGAGATGATGTCTCCATTACGACGTCTCGATGTACTCCAGAGCCAGATCATAGCAAAAGCGGTACTGCTCCTGCAGAGCGAGAGGGAAATTATGAGCTTTACACAACACACGTCCAGACTGTGGCAATGATGAACTTAAAGCAGAGGCAAATATGAGCTTGACTGAAGCACAGGCTGACTCTCTGAAGAGCTGCAGAGGATGTGGTGAAGCTGTTTGAGCCACGCCAGATTATCATGAAAATATATCGAGCCCTGATAAACATCTCTCTTACTTGCGCTAAATGGCCAACTAACATACAAACATGAATTTCTAAATAAAAAAAAA
>NW_015739328.1:0-378 GCF_001515625.1 Sinocyclocheilus rhinocerous
GTCTCCCTGTTTATTTATGAGCCCCTCTCATCCAGCCTGAGCGAGGGGAGATAAATCTGTCACACTCAGATCTACTACCGCTACAACCCACCCGTGCACACCAGCTTACTCTCACCCTCTCCTTTAGTTAGGTTTAGTTAGAGTACATGAAGACGGCGTACCAACATTTGTTTGCCTTGTTTTTATCACAGGGTTTTGAAATGGGGAGCAACGGGGCTAAAAGCCCCCTTAAGGAATTTGTTTTGCTAAATTAAAGTGCCAACATTTCTATTCTATTCTATTTTATTCTATTCTATTATTTAAAATAAGATTTTATAATATTTTTTAAATAAATATTTATTTATTTCTATTATACGTTGGAACCAGGAGGAATTATCT
>NW_015739329.1:0-378 GCF_001515625.1 Sinocyclocheilus rhinocerous
GATCGGATCTGTGCATTAAGACTTGCAGTGTAAACGCAGCCTAAAAGAAACTTACATTGTGATTACAATTTAACTGCCAGGTTGTTTCTTCATTTCACTTCACATGGCACATGCAGGTGCAATACATGACTAAAAGAAACGAATTCTTAGATTAATTGATAATATTTTATGATTGATCTCCAAACAGCAGTGCCTTTCTGACATTTTTTAATAGTACATTTCTGCCAATTTGATTAGTTTATTGTATTTTTTTACTATGTGTTACAATTGCTGAGGCCAAATAGACCGCAAAGAGAAGAATCTCTATTATCTGCCTTATTTTGCAATGCAGAAGTAAGCTATTCTCTTTGAATGTGCAAGATGTCAGATTTATTAGCC
>NW_015739330.1:0-379 GCF_001515625.1 Sinocyclocheilus rhinocerous
CAACATGTACCTGAAGACTGTGGACAAATTCAACGAGTGGTTTGTGTCTGCCTTCGTCACAGCTGCTCATATCCTTTCCCTTCATGACATAGTGAACATATGCTTTATTAAACAGTTTTTATTTTTATAATTTCCATTTGAATTTTAGTATATATTTTAATATATTAATTTGAATGTGAATATATATATTAGATTTTATTAATTGTATTTTTTAAATGTTAGTTAATTTAGTACACCACGTTAAATTAAATTAGAAATGTTAGCTTGGTGACTTTTTTTATATTTTATTTTACTCGAGCAAAAAAAAAAAAAAAAACAAGTTTTAATTTTAGTTAACTATAATAACTCTGATTTACTGTAAATGTTTTTTTAACTCTAT
>NW_015739331.1:0-378 GCF_001515625.1 Sinocyclocheilus rhinocerous
TTGCTATGCGGTTGCTTAGGTACTGGGGTGGTTGCTAAGGTGTTGGTATGTGGTTGCTAGGGTACCCGGAGCGGTTGCTAAGGTCTTGCTAAGTAGTTGCTAGGGTGCTGCTATGTGGTTGCTAAGGTGTTGCTATGCGTTTGCTAAGGTACTCGGAGTGGTTTAAATGCAGTTGCTAGGGTACCCGGGGCAGATGCTAAGGTGTTGCAATGCGGTTGCTTAGGTACTGCGGTGGTTGCTAGTGTGTTGCTATGCGGTTGCTAAGGTGCTGATATGTGGTTGCTAGGGTAACCGTGGTGGTTGCTAAGGTGTTGCTATGCGGTTGCTAATGTATTCGAGGTGGTTGCAAGTGAGTTGCTATGCGGTTGCTAGGGTACC
>NW_015739332.1:0-378 GCF_001515625.1 Sinocyclocheilus rhinocerous
GGAAAAAAAATAATATTGCATGGCCGCTTAGAACTTCCGTACAATTGAGCCCTAAAAGCATACTTAGTTTTTTCTGTTAATGTCTTAATACTCTATTCAAAAATATCTAAATTTTTGTTAGAAGCTTTTCAACCAAAACAAAACAGATAAGCAAAAAGAAATTCTAGTTCAAGTCACGCAGTAGTGCTCCTCATTTTTCTCTCTGTCTTTACATCACTGTAACTATTAAAGGACACAATAGTCTGTCATGATCATATACTTAGAGGTATTACACAGAAAAAAAAAGTCTGTAACAAACCTCCTCCATCACTTGCTGTTTTTGTGCTCTCTGTGTGATCTGAATCCTTCTTCTGTTTCTCATCGTCTCTATCTGAAGCT
>NW_015739333.1:0-379 GCF_001515625.1 Sinocyclocheilus rhinocerous
AAAAAAAAAAAACTGATTTTACAACTTTTTATGTTCAATTTATTAGTAAAGCATTTTAATTGCTATAGAGTGCACCAAAGTGCTGCACATTAAAACCCATCTACCAAAATGTCATTTTTGCTTATTTAACCTCAGTGACAATCAACAGTTCATCATCAAATCATATAACAAATCTAGGCAGGTTTCCTTCCAAATATACTTTAAATCCCTTTTAAAGTGCAATGTCTCTATAACTCAAATAAAGTAGCCACAAACATACCTGCCAAATACATACATGCAAATATGAAGTCTTTATTTGCCTGTATTTCTGGATGTTCGGAGCACAAAAAAGAAAGGGGAAATACTTTTGCTCATCTTCTACCTGACAAATGCTTTGCTA
>NW_015739334.1:0-379 GCF_001515625.1 Sinocyclocheilus rhinocerous
AAAAAAACCCTGATCCCTGTCAGCTTGAAATAATTCCTTTTAAACCAGAGCACCATGCATGAACTCGTCCTTCACCATGGCAAAGTTGTTTGTGCATCTTCATTGCAAATGAGAGTCCCTCGTGAGCCAAGAATAAGCATAAATCAAACCAGATGACTCTGCTAAATAGTGAGTCAGCCATTCATATAATGCAAGGTTTCCATAGACAAAGACAGTCTCGAGGGCTAATCCCCCTTTGCATTCCCTCACTATAGAGACTTCGCTCGCTCCGAGTTCTCCACAGAATGTGCCTGTACAGAAGCCAAGTCACTGGAGAACAATCAGCAGTAAGAACACTTCACAGTTTATTGGTTGTGACAGTTGCATTTTAATTATCAAA
>NW_015739335.1:0-378 GCF_001515625.1 Sinocyclocheilus rhinocerous
TTTTGATGCTATATTATTGATTGTTTATGTTGCTAAGGGTGGTTGTTAAGGGTGTTGCTCAGTGATACACAGAACCTTTGGGTGAAGCGTTCATAGCCGTGCTGTATCGTGAATAAAACACAGGTGCTGACCAATCAGAATCAAGGAATGGAACTAACCATTTTATAAATATATATATACAATATTGTACTGATCTATATATGACTGGATCGCTCATCGCGTTCTAAACTGCCAACAGGCAGTGAAGCCACTGGAAGTGAGATGGTCCTCACTGCAGAACACAAGATCCAGGGGGCCAGGTTGGATCCAGATCCAACTCCTCCCACCTTACAAATACCTAAACCTACCCGTCTCCACCCCCTGATCCCTAAACCCACC
>NW_015739336.1:0-379 GCF_001515625.1 Sinocyclocheilus rhinocerous
AACACAAAAAACGAAAATGAAGTGTTCATTTGGTCAAGAAAAAAAACTAAACCAAAACAAATTTTATTTAATAATCAAGGCAGTTTTATATCAGCATTTTAATGATAGGCCTATGTTTCGATTCCAATTTGTTGTTGAAATATAAACGTGGCTGTAATAAAAAAAACTATAATAATAAAGAATTTAAATTTTTAGGTAAAATATCCCTTTAAATTTGCTGAGGTAACGTTAAGTTAAATGTAATGTTACGTGACTAATTGTTTACACACGCTGTTTTATTGACGTCTTCTCGCGGTTGAAACACCGATTGAGTGATTACATTACGATTCTATAACTTTCGGTAAGTGTCTCTTGTTCTTTCAGAATAGTTTGTGATGTT
>NW_015739337.1:0-379 GCF_001515625.1 Sinocyclocheilus rhinocerous
AAAAAAAAAAAAAAGACGAATGATGAAATCAAGATTTACCAAAACCTTCATGTAAATTCTAAGAACTCATGACTATTCAGGATTGATTCCAAGAAATCATGAAACTTTGTCAAATATCTGTAAGTGTATAATTTCTAAAATTATGTCCCTAGGGAAGGGAACAGGAGCAGCAAAGTATCTTTAGTGTACCTTTAGGGTCCTGCTAGTGTACCAGTGTTATTTTTATTTTTTAGCTTTAAAGTTTGTCTTGTACATTTTTGTACTATTTTTGCATGCATGTAAATATAGGTGATGATTTCCTCTGTTAAATCATTGTGCAATAAAACACTGTCTGCACAAAACAACTTCAAATATGACAATGCATGTATTGTGTTTGATT
>NW_015739338.1:0-378 GCF_001515625.1 Sinocyclocheilus rhinocerous
AAAATAGTTTATTGTTATGTGATCTTAATTACATGCATTTATTGATTTATTATTAAATAATTAATGTATTTATTTATTTTAATGTAATTGTTTTTTTGTTGTTGTTATTTTATTTTTATTTATTTATTATTATTATTATTATTATTTCTCTCTCTCCCATGTATTTTAATCGCTATGTATTGTTTGGCCATCCTTGAACCCCTTGCTCTTTTACTTGGCATATATTTTTTCACTTTTGTATTCTCTAAGCAAGTGTTTAATAAAATAATTTTAAAAAGCATGCAAATGATTGACAGGCAGACAGCGTTCTATTATAGATTCTGTTATTCCAATACGTTATATATATACACACACACACACACACACTTTCTCTCCCTC
>NW_015739339.1:0-379 GCF_001515625.1 Sinocyclocheilus rhinocerous
ACCTGTCTATGATATAACTGGGCCATAGTCATCTGCTTCCTCCCGTTATTTTACTTCCCTGGTTTACAATCCTCTCAAGACAATTCTTTTTTTGTCCATTTAGAGAATTAAACCAGCACAACAGTGAAAAAGATAACAGTGACTCAATATAGGATCTGTAGAACATGCACATCAATGAAATTCATGGAAATTACTATCACAGTGATCAAAAATGCCTGCCAAATGCGAGATACTGCCGAAACGTCTACTGCAAAATGAAACTAAATTTATTACGGCTGTCAGGATTAAAGTTCAATGTGAAAATTAAGGTCATCAGCGCCGTTGTGCTATAGGAGTCCCGAGTTCGAATCCTGGTTTGAGGACCTTTCCTGATCCCACC
>NW_015739340.1:0-379 GCF_001515625.1 Sinocyclocheilus rhinocerous
AAAAAAAAAAAGAAAAAGATGTATGGATATTCAAGTAATCCTAAATTGCTCAAGTGAATTTTCATCTTGAAATATTACTAATAATATTAAAGTTATTCGTATGTTTACCTTATAAAAATCAGATTTCACAGCAAAAAGTCATGACTTGAAGGTGGATGTTTTTACAATAATACTAAAAGGTCTTTTACTTGCTAAAAAATTGTAAACTATCAATCAGATGGCAGAAGTTAGTAGATTGTGTACGATAGGATTTTCTGCAAAGTTTTGATCATGTTGATCATTTAGAGGCCTTAGAAATTTCATTTGCATATCAAATATGATACATAGCAGGGGTGTAGATTATGCGGGGGACGCGGGGGACGTGTCCCCCCCACTTTTA
>NW_015739341.1:0-379 GCF_001515625.1 Sinocyclocheilus rhinocerous
CACCATAAAAATATCCATAAAAAGGATAAAAAAAACAGTATAACATAACACAAAATAGTCAATTTGTGCACTAAACATGAGTTTTTAGCTGAAAAATTTGTTTTCAAAGAATATAGCTGTTTTTTTTGCATCAAATATCACTATTTTTGTATGAAAATGTGTTTAAGAATGTAAATGAATTTTAATACATTAAATTATTTGCATACAATAATTTAATATATTCAAATGTAATGTAATTAAGTTATATAAATTATTACTTATTAAATTATCATCATACATTTTGAGTCTCTTATGCTCAGCAAGACTGCATTATTTGATTAACAATACAGTAAAAAACGTGAAATAGTTAAAAAATAACTTATCTATTATAATAATTTAA
>NW_015739342.1:0-379 GCF_001515625.1 Sinocyclocheilus rhinocerous
AAAATTGTAGGCTATTGCTTTAAATAATGAAAGTCTATGGGACAAGACATTGCCAAGGAGTTAAAAGCAGAAATTACAGTTTAAACTTTTTTTTAATAACGCATTGTTATTAATAAGAAGGTGCAAAACAGAAAAAAAAAATCCAAATCTTCCAAACTGTCTTTGATATACCTATGATAATTTAAAATGATTTATATTTTAGAGTTGTCGGGATGGCTTTCGCGTGAAATCGCATACACAGCAGCCACATTATTTCCCCGTGCGTGTCACCTCATATCCGTACACAGAGAAAAGCAATGGCTGTATTTAACACAAAGCTGAAAAAATGACCATTTAGATCAGGGCTGTCCAAACTTGGTCCTGGAGGGCCGGTGTCCTG
>NW_015739343.1:0-379 GCF_001515625.1 Sinocyclocheilus rhinocerous
TAGAAATGAACAACAGCTTAGAGCTCAAGAGTTATATAAGTCAAATTCTAACAAATACTTCAATTTAAAACTTGGATTTGTGTTGGTAAAATATCCTCCTGGTAATTATAATTAAAAACTAGGTTTTCACATTTTCTAAAGAAAATGATAACTGAGGGCTGGGATTCCAAGTAGGACGCAAAATGTAGTAGTTCATTTAAAATAAATTTTATTTAAATAATTTAATTAAAATCAAATAAAAATTAAAAGAAAAAAAATGTGTATTTCACATTGTTTCTCCTAAAAAATAAGTTATAGGTTAGTTTAAGATATGAAAAATTCCCACAGTATTAAATTCTTAATACTTAAATCTGCAATCTTCTGCTGTATCAAGAAAAAA
>NW_015739344.1:0-379 GCF_001515625.1 Sinocyclocheilus rhinocerous
AAAATGTTAATCAGGCTTATTACCAACTTTATTCCCATTCCTCTATTTTAAAATTCACAATTACACTCTGATTAGGTCATAAGGGCCTGATAAATGGAAAAATAATTGTTAGATTTAGTAGGGAGATCACATTTGTGGAACTGCAAGATGGTCTTGGAGAACATTGGATATGGATTTAATGATGTCCTGATAGGTTCTCCTCTCAAGATGAATGATATTTTATGTATTATTGTTGTATTATTGAGGGGGTTAAGTTCCATGATTTGCAGTTCTGAATGTAAAAAAAATAATAATAATAATTGGAATAACGATCTGAATAATTTGTGGTGGTTGGCAATAAGAGGCCGCAGGAAAAATGCACGTCATGAAAAAAAGAAAG
>NW_015739345.1:0-379 GCF_001515625.1 Sinocyclocheilus rhinocerous
AAATTATTTTGTAAATAATAATAATAATAAATAATAATAATTAAATTAATAAATCATTATTTATAACAATAATTGATAAATTAATCTTTTTGTGCTCCACCCAGTCTTCCATAATAAACACACGCTATGAAGTAAAAAAAAAAAACTCTATGAAACTTTTCAAAAAATATTTACAATGGTTTAATGTACTATTTCATTACTGTCTTAATTATTTACATTATTTATTTTGTAAAAAAAATGAAATTAATACATTAATAGTTATTTAATTGATAAATTCAAATTTTTTTGTGATACACCCAGTCCTCCATAATAAACACAAGCTAAAACCATTATGCAAATTGTTGCATTGAATTAATAAATGAAGTAAAAAAAATATATA
>NW_015739346.1:0-379 GCF_001515625.1 Sinocyclocheilus rhinocerous
AAACAAAAGGTGTCCATGGGAATGGAGCTAGTGAAACACACACGCATTGTAGACATTGTAGTCTAAAACATGTTTAATATTTGCAACTGACACCAACGATTGTATAAGCAATCTATGCAGTGGAGATGCGTTCACTGTCAAATACCATTCAGCAATCATTTTGAAATTTTGTCAAATATTTTTCTTGATTACAAGAAAAAAACTCTATTGTTCTTGTGATTTATTTCTTGTTTTTTTAAACAAAAAGGCCTTCAGCCTTCCGGGTTGATTGGTCGGACTCGTGACTCCCAACAAATCAGATGGGCGGTTGGGCGGAGATTGCTCTAGACCAGTAGTTTTCAAACCGGTCCTGCGAGCACCCCCAGCACTGCACATTTTC
>NW_015739347.1:0-379 GCF_001515625.1 Sinocyclocheilus rhinocerous
AAATATAGTTAATGTGAAGAATTCCTCATACTTAAATGCATTCCTGTAGCTCAAACAGTAGAGCTTGGCGCTAGCAACACCGAGGTCATAGGTTTAATTTCCAGAGAATGTGTGAATTAGAATGTGAAAATAACATTGAATGCAATGCAAAGTTGCTTTGGATAAATGTTTTTTCATAGCTTTTAGGTTTTTACCAAATACCAAATGAAGAGGCAGTATACAGTTACATAAATTTGAAGATACGATATACGATACGAACAAAACGATATAGGAGAATATGTTTTGTTTTGTTTTTTAATTTTCTACAACATTCTTAAGGTGCTGAATTTTCTTGATTTTTGCTGTTACATTTTCAAAATAACACAGATTTAAAATAAAG
>NW_015739348.1:0-379 GCF_001515625.1 Sinocyclocheilus rhinocerous
AAAGTGGTTTAAATTGACAGTATCTTTACATATTCGTCAAAAAAAACTTGCACCTCTCTAACTGTGTTCGTGTATATAGAGTACAATGGAGCTAAAGGCACACTTTAAAAAAATTGCTTTTCACTTCTCCCATAGTGTGTATGATTGCAGAAAAAATATATATGGTTTTACTGAACATTGATGGAGCAACAGATTTTGTGTGAAATTAAATCATAGAAGTGATTTGTTTTGTTTAAAAATCTTACAAATGTATAGGATGGCCTGGGGTGAAAGGCTCACCAACATGGGTCAAAAGGCACTTTTACAAATATTTTAGCTAAAGTCATATGTTTTTAATCATATCTAAGTTTATACTTGTTGAATACAATCACTTTAGCAA
>NW_015739349.1:0-379 GCF_001515625.1 Sinocyclocheilus rhinocerous
TTTTATTGTCAACGTTGTCGATAATGTCGACTAATCGTTTCAGCCTTATGTCAGAGCCTCATCTGCGTCAGCTGAGAGAGAGCTGGATATTTATGAAATGATATTTACTCAGTGAATGTCATTATGATTTGACAATATCATCCTATCAGACCAATAAAGCCCTTTGAGCAGAACTTCATCTCCGAGAAAGAGAGGAGAACGGCGCATTTGGAGATCATGTGACACACTGAGATGTTATTATGTTTGGACAATATCAGAGCCATAAATCTCATTCACATGGAAATCAATCTCTCACATACAGATGATTTGATCGATGTGTGGTCCGGTGTTACCCATGATGCATTGTGATGCTAATGTCGCTGAGGTGATGCTCTAGCGC
>NW_015739350.1:0-379 GCF_001515625.1 Sinocyclocheilus rhinocerous
AACATAAAAGTTCTCTTATATCTTCGCTGTTTCTTTTTGATATGCAACATTAAAATGGTCAGGATTTTATTTATTTTTATTATTTTTTTTGGCCAGTCAGTCTGAAATCAGAAAAATCATTTTCCTTTCACCTTAGTTTTAGTGCATAATATTTGTATACTGTAGTATTAAATAGTCAAAACCTGAAAAAAAGTTCATTATTTGGGTGAAAACTGTCAAGGCCATGTGTGGATCATATTTCCCCCCAACCACCAACCTCCCCCCATTGTGGCAATTTCCTTATTTTTACATTTGTTGGATGACAAAAAAAGTCATTTATACAGTGTGAATGAAATGTCACTTAAATAGTTAAAATGTAAAAAAAAAAAAAAAAAATCTA
>NW_015739351.1:0-378 GCF_001515625.1 Sinocyclocheilus rhinocerous
ATAATGTTCTTTTTAGCAACATCATATGACCCCTTTAAATTTGATTAAGCTTAATGTTCTTGTTTACAGATCAACTCTATCTAACAAAGTTTTTCAGTAAATTAACACAATATGGCAGTTGGGTACTAAAATGTGTCAATTCTGCACTAGAATTGTTTCTTTATAAATAGTGGCATAAAAAGTAGTT
Organism: Sinocyclocheilus rhinocerous; assembly: GCF_001515625.1. NCBI lineage: Eukaryota > Metazoa > Chordata > Actinopteri > Cypriniformes > Cyprinidae > Sinocyclocheilus > Sinocyclocheilus rhinocerous. The sequence continues at coordinate 188 of NW_015739351.1, forward strand.
ATATTAATACAAATTTCTGTCATGAAACTCTAGATGGAGTAGGCTGATAGGTTCTAATTCAGTCAATCACATCATTATTCACATGGTGCAGCTGTTTGGTTTCTTATCGCATCAGTAGCCAATGAGCTCGCTGCTCAACATTCAAATATTTGGCTACTGTTTGCTTTAGCAGTTGCAGCGCACTTCAGAAA
>NW_015739352.1:0-379 GCF_001515625.1 Sinocyclocheilus rhinocerous
TTAGTTGTCATTCTAAATGTTAAAGGAAGAATGTTGTTCTATGAAAATTTTCTCCCAACATGATGAGCACATTTAAAAAACCTTCAACAAACAATGCATAAATAACTTATTTTGCTAACCTTCTGAGAACATAATTAAAAACCAGATAACATTGAACAAGCATTCTGTTAACGTTAGTGAAGGAACTATTTTCATAACTTTGAGAGAACCTTGCCAGAACATTAATCAAAGTTATGAGAACATTCCCTATTAGCTGGGTTACTTCACTCCTGACATGGATCTCTTTAAAACTAGGTTAAATGGCACCGGAACTGTGAACCTGACAAGAGTCATCATGAGAAGAACTGGATCATCATATCCTGATGATTTAAAATCAAGC
>NW_015739353.1:0-379 GCF_001515625.1 Sinocyclocheilus rhinocerous
AACCATCCCCAAGAACACATAGGAGGGCTCCAGCACACGGTCCATAGCGTCTCCGGCGTTGCTCCAGCACGAGAGCTGTGATTGTTTCAGGGTTAAAAGTGGGACATTTTTTTGTTCTGCCGGGCCAGAACAGGTTAGGTTCAATCTGTCTACCACAAACTGATGTCTCTCCAACCAAATTAACATGTCCTCAATATTGCAATCACAGCGCCAGGGGTTTCCTGCGAGTCTGACTCGCAAATCAGAGATTGAACCAAGCTTCTCTAGGGTCACGTTGGGCAGGACTTTCAACGCATTGTCTCGTAAGTCCAACTCTTTAAGTGCCCGATTGCATAACGTATCATTCCTGATTGTAACAAGGGAGTTGTTCCTCAAATCC
>NW_015739354.1:0-379 GCF_001515625.1 Sinocyclocheilus rhinocerous
AATAAGAAGGCTGTGTTAGTACAAGGACACTTACAGGCACATACTCCTTTTTCGTACCTAGGCTTGTCTGCGCTGTAATCACAGTAAAGACCACAATGATGGTCACAGTTTTCTTTCTCATTGCAAACCTCCCCCACCTGTTTGGCACATGCTCTGCAGCAATCGCAGCCGTCCATGATCAAGCTCACACCTGGCGGACAGGTGGGGGGAGTTTTAGGACATTTGCAGGGCCATTGGCAGTACTGAGTGCGGTTGTAGGGCTCCGGGGCGATGGGCTCTGGTATGGACAGCATCTTAGAGGAATCCTGGGCAAATGCTCTGTGAATCTATAAGACACAAGTCTCAAGATATTCCTGTTTCTGACACATTTAGGCTTTTG
>NW_015739355.1:0-379 GCF_001515625.1 Sinocyclocheilus rhinocerous
AAAAAATCTGAAACAAGTATCACAGTTTCCACAAAAATGTTCAACATTGATAAAAGTAAGCAATGTTTCATGAGAGCCAAATCAGTTTCTTGAGTTTCAAATGTTTTTGAACACCAAATCAGAAAATTCAGCTTTGCCATTTCAGAAATAAATTGCATTTTTCAATATATGTAAATAAAAAAAAAAGGTCATTAATTGTAGTCATATTTCAAAATATTGCTGTTTTTCTTAAATCTGTTTTTCAGTCAAATAAATGCAGGTTTGGTGAGCATAAGGGACTTATTTCAAAATCATTAACAAATCTTATCAATCTTAAAAGGGGTGGTTCACTGGGTTTTTTCGAGGCTTGATTGTGTTTATGGGGTGCAGTCTAACATGT
>NW_015739356.1:0-379 GCF_001515625.1 Sinocyclocheilus rhinocerous
ATTGCTAAAAATATACCCCAGCGACTTAAGACTTAAGGTTTTGTGCTCCAGGGTCACATTTGTGGAAACCACAATACATTTTTCAGGGTGCTTTGATGAATAAATGTTCTTTTTGTCAATTTAATGCATCCTTCCTGAATAAAGGTATTAATTTCTTTCCAAAAAAAACAAAGAAAAAGCTTAATGATCCCACAATTTTGACTGTATGAAATCTATTCAAATAAAAAGCTAGCAGCTAGAACTTGTGGAAAAAATCACATAAGACTTCCTTGTGTCCTAGTAAACACCTGTAAATAATGCAGTGTTAGAGACCGACGAAAGGAGAGAAGAGAGAATGAAGGGTGTGCAGGTGTGCAGTCAGACACACCAGTCCTGCCAC
>NW_015739357.1:0-379 GCF_001515625.1 Sinocyclocheilus rhinocerous
GATTATTACTAGAATGGTGGTATTACCTTGCGAGGGAGGCTGGTCAGTCAGAAAGTCCACTCCGACCATAATAGGCAAGAGTTTGCAGGAGACCAGTCAGCAACTGGTTTGAAGACTTAGATTGGGCACATATAGCACAGTTCTTGACGTAGTGGGTGACGTTTCTGGACAAGGAAGGCCACCAGAACTGATTCTGAACCAGCTGGATCATCCTATTCTCCCCTGGATGCCCAAAACACAATAAACAATGTGCCCACTGAATTACTTTCTCCCTTAAAGGTAGGGTAGGCGATTCCGGAAAGGCTAGCAATAGCAAGCTAGCTTTGAAAGCAACATCCCACCCTCCCTGCATAATCACTCTGCAAAGCCACGCCTCCTC
>NW_015739358.1:0-379 GCF_001515625.1 Sinocyclocheilus rhinocerous
AATATCGTGATATAATTTTGAGGCTATATCGCCCACCCCTACTTGAACGGGTTCTGTAGTGGACTCTGAAGATTCCCGGACTGGAGCGGGCTCTGGGGCAGGCTCCTGGGCCAACAAAGCAGGAAGCATACGTGGGACCAGCAAAACAGAGAGCTTAGGTGGGGCTGGCAGGGCAAGGAGCTTGGTAGGAGCTGGCAAGGCAAGGAGCCTGGGTGGAGCCGGCAGGGCAAGGATCATGGGAGAGACAAAGAGAGCGGACTGCTCAGTAACTTCTGGGACCACCAGAGTTGGTTCCTTCAAGATCACCGGACTTGGCCCCACAGGAGTCGGGTCCTCCAGGACCACCGGACTTGAGACCACCAGAGTCAGGTCCTCCAGG
>NW_015739359.1:0-379 GCF_001515625.1 Sinocyclocheilus rhinocerous
CCAGGTTTTATTCTCACACAGAAGAACCTTTTTTAAAAAGCTCTTAGTGCTTCATAAAGAGCTGGAATGGTGAATTTGATATCACAAAGGCAGGCCGATATCTTTTCCTAATCTTTATTCAGAGGTCCTGTCTGAAACAGAGTATGTAATGGATTAAAATCACTTCCTCAAGTAGATAGGAAGCATCTCTTAAAGCACATTGTAATCACTTTGGCGAGCATCAAGCCAGCTAAAAAAATAAAATAAAAGTATAAAATAATATCAACTGAGCAATATAATATTTTTAAATGATTTCCTCATGTGGCTGATTGTGGTCCTGCAAATGATTGTAATTTCCGAAGTCGATCATCGTAATCATTTTTTAAATTATCTACAGAAA
>NW_015739360.1:0-379 GCF_001515625.1 Sinocyclocheilus rhinocerous
AAGTTTCTGTATTTTAAAACTTAGTTTCGTTAAATAAAACAGATATGTTTTGTTTGAGGTATTTAGTAGCATGTAAACAAACTATTAATTGAAGGAAAGAAGTTTACAAAGTTTCCATTAAAATATTGTCTGTTTTCTGTACAACAGTTTTTGGAGACTGCTGCACCATAATCTGAGCACTTTTTTTTCCCAAGAGGAATTTTTGTTGTTGTTGTTGTTTCACATATGAATCTATTATTGCGGTATTGTGGATTTCATGTTGCTGGTAATTTTTAGTCAGACTTTGTGCAAAAAATTAAGTGCCTGGCTGACCTGAATCAACTGTTTAACAAAGCAGTGCTTTCTTGGAAAGTTTTTTTTTTTTCATTTAATGATTTTT
>NW_015739361.1:0-379 GCF_001515625.1 Sinocyclocheilus rhinocerous
TAGTAATAATTTGCAATATTCCTGCTTATACTGTATTTTTGATAAAATAAATGCAGTCTTGGTGAGCACTTTTTTCAAAATCATTAAAAAATCTTAATTATCCCCAAGTAATGAGCCATTTTAACATTTTTGTGGGCCAAGAAGAAAACCGTTTGTAATATTTCTGTTGCATGCTACATTAGTCTGCCACCTGTTTCTGTACCTGAAGTAGCTGCTCACTTCGCTCATCTCAGATTGATCTAAGGCAGTGTTCGAAGAATAACAATAAAGTAATCTTGTTTCCTTCGGCTTTTGACCAATTTCACCGTACCGTTGGAGGCTTATGACATGCCATTTCTAAACACCTCTGAAGCGCTGTGGTAAAGTAGTCCTTTGACAA
>NW_015739362.1:0-379 GCF_001515625.1 Sinocyclocheilus rhinocerous
AGACCCCCCTCTCTGACTACACTCTTTTTCTTACTATGTTTGTTGTCTGAATAAAGATCTCTTTAACCTACTTTTGTGTCTGGGTCCTACTTCAATAAGATGTATCCCCAAAAAATATAATAGCAGGCCTGTGTCGTGGCTGGCGTGCGGTGAGGCCTTGAAAACTTAAACTGGCCGCTTCACTCAAGAGAGCAAACAAACAAAGAAAAGACGATACCTTTGTTCTTTTGTCGATCGTGATCCGTATGAGCACTTAATAATATGATCCTCCTGGGAAGCAAAGATCGTCCCCCGTCGCCGGAGGAACACCCAATACTTCCGGTGGCTGGGTGCTCTATCCGGATGATGACCGTCGCTCTCTCCCTCGTAGCCAGAAGAC
>NW_015739363.1:0-379 GCF_001515625.1 Sinocyclocheilus rhinocerous
TTCCCAGTCATTATGGACCTGTGGACTTGCATACAGAAATGCAAGGTGTAAAATCACATGAGGTTGAATGGAAAACAGATGTGAAGTTCATTACATCGAGGTTGATGTATTTGCTTAGTAAACTGATGATGGCAGTGGGGCTGGAAGTGTAGGGATCAGAAAGAGAAGCGTGCTGGGATCTGGCATTAGTCAGAGGGATGCAGCAGATAGATATTGCAAGGATTTATGGATGACAGCTTTAGGATTAGGTAATGTGGTCTGTCTGTGAAAGCAGGGAATTACTGGAATGTTGAGACACTGTATTCCTGGTAAAGCAAGGAATGAGACCTGTGTGTGTGTGTGTGTTTTTAGTGATAGTCACAAAGGAAGAAGTGTAGCC
>NW_015739364.1:0-379 GCF_001515625.1 Sinocyclocheilus rhinocerous
ACAGTATCAGCTTAGGGGAGATAGGAAGGACCGTAAGACACATGAAGTCGGAATTGGACCGAGGCGTTGGGTGTGGGGTGGGCTGTTTTCACAGCTTCTACACGCTTGTGATAACCCCTGATTCATTCGCTTGCCGCTGACCACCCCGTTACATCTGTCCATCATGCCTCCCGTACTTCTATATCCCAAATTTACTGCCTCAATAACAACACCGCTGGACCCCCAGATGAATTATTAGACAGGGGGCTGTGCACAATATCTGCAGGTAAACCAATGAGGCAGGTACTCACACAAAATGGTGGCCAGTCATCTCCCACCCACTGGTCTGCTGGGGCTGCGAAGCCTGCACTCCAGTCACGTGACGTGAGCATGCAATGGA
>NW_015739365.1:0-378 GCF_001515625.1 Sinocyclocheilus rhinocerous
CACACACACACAAGCACACACACACACACACACACATAAGCGCGCACACACACACACACACACACACATACACATATAATAAGCCCATATATATATATAATTACAGAATAAGGGTACAGTTGTATATAAAATAAATCAAATGGGGTAAATCATTTGTAAAGCTCAGAAACTATTCGTCTTGTAATTACAGGCCTGCTTCAGTCAACAAAACCATAAAGGCGTGTTTTTATTAGTAAACTGGCATTCATCGATGTGATATTGGGTCAAATAATATCATAAAGAGCCAGAAGTGCCGCTCCTGTGATCATGTCGTGTTTCTGATCACCTGTCTCCTCCTCATCTTCCTCCTCCTGCCTGTCCATCATCATCCTCCTCCTC
>NW_015739366.1:0-379 GCF_001515625.1 Sinocyclocheilus rhinocerous
ACAGTATTACTGTTTTAACTGTATTTTTGATCAAGTAAATTCATAAAGCAACATTCTCTCAGAATGATTTTATTTAGCTCTTCTCTATTCATATAGTTCTGCGTGCAGTGGGATCTTCAGAAAAAGTGATGTAAATCTGAGATAGAGATATGAAAAGATAAAGAGATGGAGCAATAAAGAGCAATAAAGCACAAATCCTCAGAAGGTTAAATGCTGGTCAGCTTTGCAAAATGCACGCCGTATGACTCTAATAACATAATTGGGATCACATAGTGGTCATTGTCATTTCATCTCATTGCGAGAATAGTCGTGGAAATATATCATAGCAAAAACACACAGTACTATAAAATGATTATAGCTCTAGGGATGAAATAAATTT
>NW_015739367.1:0-378 GCF_001515625.1 Sinocyclocheilus rhinocerous
TTTTATCAGATGTTTGGGCTCTCATTCTGACGGCACCCATTCACTCCAGAGGATTCAATGGTGAACAAGTGATGAAATGCTAAATTTTTCCAAATCTGTTCCGACGAAGAAAATCTCATCTACATCTTGGATAGCCTGAGGGTACGTACATTTCCAGCAAATTTTCATTTTTTCGGTGAACTATTTCTTTACCATCATCCCTACAATACCTTCCGATTCCGAAACGCTAACTTTGAGATGAATATCCTTTTGATAAAGTCTGCTGCTAGAGGGGAACAAAAGCATCATGATTTGCATTGTCATTGCAGATCGATGTCTGCTTCTGAATTACTCACATTAGTGTGCAGAGTGTACTGCATTTCCCACAAATCATTCCCT
>NW_015739368.1:0-379 GCF_001515625.1 Sinocyclocheilus rhinocerous
CTGATATATATCCAACTGCAACGCAAGCTTGTAAATCAAAATTCAATCAAATTGAGAAATTAGTGTTCAAACCCAGCCCTAATCACTATCAGTCAAGAACAGTAGCACCAGCTCTCATGTCTGATATAATTTTGGGATAAATGCAAACATCTACACCTCGACAACATCAAATTTAGATTGTTTTTAGGATCCAGAAAGGCTGTTTGTGAAGGATGGAGCCGTTCAAAACTATACTGGACACAATGGCAAACCATTTCCAATCATCTCAATATCAGCTGATCATCTGGTGCAGGATTCCTTCACAAGATCCAATCACTGGAGCGGTAAATGTTATGTGACTAATGACTCTAGAACTGAAGGGAAATGACATCCGGATGTG
>NW_015739369.1:0-378 GCF_001515625.1 Sinocyclocheilus rhinocerous
TAATGATGCTGAAAATTCAGCTTTGATCACAGGAATAAATTATATACACTGTAAAACTGCGTTAAAATGTGCCCCGCTATTATTAATCTATGCTATTCTAAGACATTAGCAATGTAATTTACACTATTTACTTGAATTTTAATGAGAAACGACAAGAAACAGGACAATAAAGACTGACAGTCAATATTAAAATATATTACAGTAGAAAAAAGTTATTTTAAATTGTTATAATATTTCACTATATTTCGTTTTATGGCATTTTTGATCAAATAAATATAGCCCTGTGAGCATAAGAGATTTCCTTCAAAAACATTTAAAAAATCTTAATAATTCGAACAGTACACTCTAAAAAATGCTGGGTTAAATACAACCCAGTGC
>NW_015739370.1:0-379 GCF_001515625.1 Sinocyclocheilus rhinocerous
CCACACCAGCACCTACATCAACTACATCAGCAACTCAGATAACAACTGCATTCACATTGACAACATCTGCACTCACATCTACAGCTCAACAATCAGCTGTACCAACATCTACATCGACTGCACCATCTACAATTCAATCAATAACAATTATCCCCATATCTACATCACCAACCTCTATAACTCCAACAACTGCACCAACATCTTCATCGATTGCATCAACCTCAACAACCCAAACATCTAAATCACCAGTATCAACTTCGACATCAACTACACCAGCATCTATAGCTCAAACAACAATAGCTGTACCAATATCAAGATCAGCATCTACAGCTCAGACAACAACTGCACCAATATCTTCACTGACTGCATCAACATCTAC
>NW_015739371.1:0-379 GCF_001515625.1 Sinocyclocheilus rhinocerous
AAAATATCTTAATTTGTGTTCCGAAGATGAACGTAGGTCTTACGGTTTTGGAATGACATGAGGATGAGTAGTTAATGAAAGAATGTTTATTTTTGGGTGAACTAAACCTTTACGCATTTCCCATTAAGAATTATAAAACCGCTTATTTGCTTGAATGGGTCCAATTGCTTTCTCACCACAAGCAAACCACTCCAGAGTTTTTCAGTTGGGCTGAGACCACCTTGTTCAGCCAGTCCTGGACAGATTATTTTGGTGTGGATCCAAGCGAGAATGTTGTGTTCATATGACTAAATGAATCGAACTAAAGGAGAAAACGCACAAGGTTCCAAAACGAATGCTCCAAACAAGCAAGGTGTGAAATTGCGCTAGAAATAATTTT
>NW_015739372.1:0-379 GCF_001515625.1 Sinocyclocheilus rhinocerous
ATTCTGTGAGAGGAAGTAAATGATCACAGAATTTACCCTAAAAAAATCTAAATATGGAGAAATCAGGTAAACTACACCTTTTCCATTGAGATGACTGAGACAAAAATGGCCCAATTTTCCTAAATTTCCCCTATCCTGATCACATGATCCAGGTTGGTCTGTGGATTGATGCTGGAAGCCGATATGAAAATGAGCACAATAATGGTACAGCCCACTTCCTGGAGCACATGGCATTCAAGGTACGAGAAATGATAAGAAATGTGTCTGAATACTAAAACAATTCAGTCTAGAAAGCATCAAATCGGTTGCTGTGTTTCAGGGCACCAGGAAGAGGTCGCAGCTGGACCTGGAGCTGGAGATCGAGAACATGGGAGCTCAC
>NW_015739373.1:0-379 GCF_001515625.1 Sinocyclocheilus rhinocerous
AGCCTACCAACATGACAAGTATCGTTATGTCAATGAATCATATGATATCCTCTTATTTTAAACATAAGAGTGGGTGCAGCCAGCCTTGTCAAGTCCATTGAAATTAACTAGAACTGTTATGTTGAGAGAAATAGACTGGTTGTCACGATAACGTGTAAAGATACACATTTCTGAGTTTCATAGTAATGAGTGGTAATTTATAAACGACAGCAATTTGAGTATTATTAATTTTTGGATAGCATTTAGATCATGACGTGATCGAGGGTCTTGATCTATTCTATTCCATCTAAAATACCTTTTTTTTTTTCTTTTTTTTTTACACATTTCTATCAGCCAATGATAATTATAAAAGAAAACGTCCTGAGCATAGATCAGTGGC
>NW_015739374.1:0-379 GCF_001515625.1 Sinocyclocheilus rhinocerous
GCTAAATATAGCATATATACATGTATGCTTATAACGCTCGGTCTGTTCGGGGAATTGAAACTGTGTTCGGTGTACCATCGCAGAATGACTCTCCATAGACAGATACGGAAAAATGAAAAGACGTGCATAATTCCCTATTATAAAGTCGAGCCATCCAAGTGAGTGTAAGCAGCTTACAGTAAATCATCTTCTTTCAAAGATACAGGAGCGATTTTCAATATGTCGCAAGACAATATAATGCATTATGAAAGTATTTTTAATGCATTAAAGGAATAGTTTACGCAAAAATGAAAATTTGCTGAAAATGTGCTCACCCTCAGGCCATTGAAGATATAGATGAGTTTGTTTCTTCATCAGATTTGAAGAAATGTAGCACTGC
>NW_015739375.1:0-379 GCF_001515625.1 Sinocyclocheilus rhinocerous
ATACTTTTTAAAATTGAGTGTTTGATAATGTCTAAATCTACATTCAAATGCAAAACCTAAAAAAAAAAGTAAAAATGTAAGCAATTATGGCCAGCAATACTATTTTGAGCAACTAGAGCTATTATTGATACATGTGTATATACAGTGCATCCGGAATGTATTCACAGCGCTTCGTTTTTTCCACATGTTACAGCCTTATTCCAAACTGGATTCAATTAATTATTTTCCTCAAAATTCTACAGACAATACCCCATAATGACAATGTGAAAGACGTTTCTTTGAAATAGAAGTTTGTTAGAAACTCTTCCTAGAGGAACGGGACTCTTCCTAGAGTGGGCCGCCCGGCCAAACTGAGCGATCGGGGGAGAAGGGCCTTAGT
>NW_015739376.1:0-379 GCF_001515625.1 Sinocyclocheilus rhinocerous
TAATTTCTCTCCCTCATGTCGTTTCAAACCCATAGCCAGCGTTCTGACGTAGAACACGAATACACTGCACCTTGTTTACAAGCAGAGGAACGCACACTTATATTTAAAGCAAACAATATTAGATATTTGTTAGCTTTCAAAACTACCAAAATTAAATTATAAAATATTCTATTTATTTTACATAGGAAATTATGTCATAGATTGCTGCCAGGGTGTTGCTAAGATGTTCATAGTGCATTTTAGTGTGTTTATAGGCTGCAATAGTGTTGAATTACACATCAAAGAATGAGTAATGGCAAAAATGAATAACTATCTGCTAGCATTGCCTAATACATATTACAACTAATATCATTGCAAAAACGTATATTCAAACAGTACT
>NW_015739377.1:0-379 GCF_001515625.1 Sinocyclocheilus rhinocerous
ATAGAGGGAGCACTACTGAGACAGATTGAATCCGCTGAATGACAAATAAACGAATGGGTTCTTTTAGAAAAAACATGATCAGAAATCAATTTCTGCTTCACTTAAAGAACAGGCAAAACAAATTCTGTATATATAAATATTTAAAATATCCAAATAGTATAAGCTTATTTTTTCCTTAAACAAAAAAACTATTTAAATGTATTGATTTAGCAGGTGTCAGCAACACAGGGAGAACACTCGGGTAAGTAGTTAATTACAACAGGTTTTATTTACTGGTGAGCAGAAGATGAAGATGGTAAAAGCAGGTAAGTAACAACACTTCAGAGAATTGGCTATTGAACTTAGCTGGGTAGTAACTAGAGTCCTTTTATTTTCCTTT
>NW_015739378.1:0-379 GCF_001515625.1 Sinocyclocheilus rhinocerous
ATCAAGTATAGTTTATGCATTTAAGTATTTGCTGGGTGCATTGATTCAATTGATACACTAAAGGAAAAAATGTAATTAACAACATAGCATATAACATAACATATAACAACACAACACAACAACATATAACATAAAATTTTGGGGTGGAATAACACAGCTATATGAATCAGTCAACCTAAAACCAATTATTAATGACAACTAGACTGAAACACTGATGGGGTGCAGGATATGGTCCGTAAAAAAAATCAGGAGGCCAGTTCAGTGTAAAGGGGAAACATATATCACCTTTAAATGTCCATTCTTTAAGAGGAATAGATGAGTTTGTACAGTAATCACTTTTGTATTTCCTTCAGCAGCTTTGACGGACTCTGAATGGATG
>NW_015739379.1:0-379 GCF_001515625.1 Sinocyclocheilus rhinocerous
TGAATCTGTAGTATACGCAATACATATTTACATCGATATTAGAAATACGAGCTAGATTAATTGTAAAACATGACGTCGATAAATACTGTACATTGCCAATCGCATGTTTAAGAAACGGTATACAATATGGTATACAAGCTCACATCGACAGTCTAAATCAAGTAAATAATATTTCTGAGTATCTGTTTGGTTAGTTATGAAGCTGGCCCCAGGAATATCACAAACGTGACTGTCTAATACAATGGTAAAAGTCGTTTCGCATATTTCAAACTAACAGGCAATACTCTAATACAAAACGCACAAAAAAGGAAAGAAAAAAAGGGAAATTCGCATAAAGTCCGCACTGAACGCTGGGTATTTCCCCGTCTTCATCAGAACA
>NW_015739380.1:0-379 GCF_001515625.1 Sinocyclocheilus rhinocerous
ATCACCTGGCCCAAACTGCATGCAAGCAGCATTCACAGATAGCGCCTGTAAGTCCCCCACGCGCTTGACCGAAGCGAGGGCGAGCAGCAGAGCGGTTTTAAGCGAGAGCTCCTTCAGACCGATACACTGAAGCGGCTCAAAAGGCGGCAGAGCCAGCGCTCTCAGCACCAGACCCCAGGATGGCACAGTGGGAGGGTGAGATGGCTGCAACATAAACCTTGAGAGTGGAAGGCTTACTGTCCGGAGCATCGATGGGTCCCGAACACAGCGTGCAATAGCTTGACATGCTGAAACGCCAAGAGGGAAATCCGTCTTCTTGCGTCTTCTCCACAGTTGTCTTGAAGTAGGATGCTTGAAAGAGGAAGATTCTGAGTTCATG
>NW_015739381.1:0-379 GCF_001515625.1 Sinocyclocheilus rhinocerous
ATTAAAATTGTGGTACTATTTTAGTATGTACATTTTTTATATTGTAAACTTTTTGTAGTAATTGAAATTATATTTGTATATCATATATTTATATATTAAAATTATAAGTACTTACTATATATTTATAGATTAAAACTAGGCTATATATCAGAAATATAAAATGCATGTTGATGCAAGATGTGAAAGGAGCCTGAGTCTTGATTACCTTTGTTACATGTTTATTTTAGTCAAAGTTTTTTGTTAATGTTAATTTTATAATGACTTTATTATTATCTATGTGGCACTTTTGTATTTTGTTTGCAAATGTTAGTTGAGTTTGATATGAATGCTGCAATAGATTCATTGCAACATTTTCATTTTTCTGTTTTTTTTTTTTTTT
>NW_015739382.1:0-379 GCF_001515625.1 Sinocyclocheilus rhinocerous
AAAACTAAATCAGGACTTAAAATACAAAGACCTACTGAGTATCACTAGAAAGAGCACCAACAGTAGTATCCGTAGTTTGAGAAACATTGATAGCATAGCGTATTTTAGCATACTGTATTTAATATATATAATATACTGCATTTAAAATACATACACATTTACTAACCGAAGACAGATGGACAGGCGCTCCGCAGCTGGGATAGAGCGCCTGTAGTTGGTGTCCTGGAGGGTGATCCTCGCTCCGACGCGGGACAACAGGTCATCAAATTGGGCGCGAGACAGGCGGAAGTACCGCTGAAATCGGCCGTCATCCAGGCGCAGCTCCTGGAGCAAATGATGAAACTCGCCAAACTGGGAACGCCTCCGGAGGGTCTGGTGG
>NW_015739383.1:0-379 GCF_001515625.1 Sinocyclocheilus rhinocerous
AAATTCACTACGGTGGTCTCATCTGTGCTCGTCATGGAATGTGGCCGTGATCATTCTATGTCTTTATTTCTTGCGTGTTCCAATCAAACAACCAATCAACCCAAAATATATTCACCATGCCTGACATTAACTGTCAGTTCAGCCATCCATCCATCCATACCCCCTGCCCATGAACTGTATGAAAAAAATCTACTGTCTTTCAATCAATTAGTCAGCATCAGCTTTGTCAATCAGTCAATTGATCTATTAAATTCATTTATACTCCCAATATCAATATCAAATGTGCCTATCAATCAGTAAATCAATTATTTAACCCATCCATATATTCATCTATCCAGCTATCAACAGATGTTATTCCATTTCCATAGGCAGGAAGACA
>NW_015739384.1:0-377 GCF_001515625.1 Sinocyclocheilus rhinocerous
TTTAGTCTTTAGGAAATTCTCAGCTAAAATACTTACGGTCACATTCTCATACACAGGATCAGGCATCTCAACATTGCAAGCTTTGTGTAGGCCATCATGAGGTCTGGATTGATTCATCTTTGACATAAAAAAAGATAGATAGATAGATAGATAGATAGATAGATATATAGATAGAGTCACAACTACATTCAGTCTTTCAATCCTTGACAAGTTAATTTACCTGCTCAGTAAACTACTGATAACAGAATTATTTTTTTCTCACCTGAGACTTCTGTGCACCATTTCTATTTTTAATCCATCTGCTTACCCTTTAAAGACAATGACTTACACAATTACTGTCAATCAGAACTTATCAGATGTTATGATTTTGAAACAAT
>NW_015739385.1:0-379 GCF_001515625.1 Sinocyclocheilus rhinocerous
ATTTTAAGTAACTAGTATTCATCTGTAAAGGAGCACAACAAAAACAATTTAAACAGTACTTACTCACACATCCATGTGAAATCCGAGAAGGGTCTCCCTTTTTTCGCCACAGCATGAGCGTTTCGAAAGAGAAGTTTCATTCGGTCTAATAGCGATGACTTCATTGATAGTAATCATTTAACTGCAGCGCTGTTTTCAATAGACGTTGATTTTGCTTGTTTTGTGGCTAAGCTCTGGAGATGACTTTTAGAATTTTCGTGGTCTTTAACAGCTTCCACCTTGAAGTTGTTCGTTCCAGTAACAAAATTACTTGTTTTGTGCTTTTCCAATGTGTATGTCCGGCAGTCCTCACAATACATTATCTGATTTGTGGAGTCAT
>NW_015739386.1:0-379 GCF_001515625.1 Sinocyclocheilus rhinocerous
AAACAGTAAGATAAGAGGATGTGTAGTTAAGGAATTGGATTTGAAGAAATTTAGTGCGCTACAATTCCCTATTGTCAGTGTAAGCTTGAGGAGAGCTGGATTTTTGCAGGGATATAGAAGGCAAATGACAGATCACAGCAATGGGTCGAGGAGGCCATACGATAAGATAAGTACAGCCTTTCAAAACAACCATGACCACAGATGCAAATCAACGTGCTATTTATAGAAACCCCTGCATCTCTGTAAAGACAGCCATACCTCACGCTGACACTAATGAAGACCTGTGAGAACACGGTTACCGCTTTAATGGGCCATATTCTGAATTCACTAGTTCACTAGCAGTGTTGGGAAGGTTACTTTGGAAATGTAATAGGTTACA
>NW_015739387.1:0-379 GCF_001515625.1 Sinocyclocheilus rhinocerous
GCTGATATTGACAGTAACTACTGACTGCTGCCCTTTTCCCCTCAGTACAGAAACCCTCCACCTGTAACCATGAAGGCACACACAGCACACAGGGTGAAGTGGGCAGGTCTGTGTTTCTATGTGGAGAATATATAGTTTTTTGACACTGTACAACTGAAATTCATTCACTAACATTTTCAGTTTTAATGTTATCTGAAGTAGGTTTTTGGAGATGAGCTGAGAGAACAGGTTCATGTATGGATTGTAATGATGCAGGCTGTAGCATGAGTGATGCCAAAACACTTTCTGATTTTTAATGAAGTCCAGCTGCTTATAAATCAATCTCACTAGACTCTCTAGAAGCTCAAGAATCTATCTATCATCTATCTATCTATCTATC
>NW_015739388.1:0-379 GCF_001515625.1 Sinocyclocheilus rhinocerous
ATTTTATTTATACACAACTTACATGATTTCTAATAAGAATCTGTGCTTATTGATATGGTTTCTGTTATTTACAATCAACATTCCTGGTTTAGTAGAGAAGCAGTTCTTTGTTTTGGAACATGAAAATCAGCAGAAGATTAAAGAAAAGTGCATTTTGTTCATTCGATTCTTCCTCTCTGGTTTGGCTGAGGATTTCGCTGATATGACCATGCAAACTGTGATGAACCCAAGTCGAAGGAGAGTTTGTGGCACCTTGTGGCAGTACCTGAGCTGTTACTGCAGGTACCGGTAGACTTTGAAGCAGTGGTTACCAGAATCGGCCACCACAACGTGACCGTCGGAGGTTAAAGCGAGGCCCTGCGGCCCATACAGAGGGTCA
>NW_015739389.1:0-379 GCF_001515625.1 Sinocyclocheilus rhinocerous
AACTCATCTACATCTTGGATGGCCTGAGGGTGAGTAAATTTTCATACATGCACACACGTTGCATAGGTTTCCAAGAAATTCTCTGTAGTCACTTAAATCAGTAGCTAACCCACAGAGAGAGAGAGAGAGGGGTGCCTAGAGCCGATTGGTATTCTGTGCGTCGTGCGGATGCGCTGCAGTTTTCCTCGGCTCATGCAGCAGCACTCCGCCGGTCAGCTGATGCGCTAAATGACCCCATGCGCGAGCTAATATGGGTTTGTGCGCGAGGGAATTCCGTTCAGTGATAGTTCCTCTGGGACACTCGCTCTCCTCGTGGATGCTGCTGCATAGCCGCACTTACAAACACTTTTATGAATTTTTATATTCTTTCATGATCCTT
>NW_015739390.1:0-379 GCF_001515625.1 Sinocyclocheilus rhinocerous
TTTGTATTATACCCCCAGTAATCATTCCCCCTCCACACTGCCACGGCCGTCACAGCAATTAGGAGCGAAACTGCTCAAACTGCGCCCTACAAATATGGACACAAGTAAAGGGGCCAGTTTAAGCTTGGCTCCGCCCCCTACGTACAGTCGTGACAGGCGGTTCAGCACAGGTGGGGGCATTGTAGTCCGTCGGGGAGGACCAGAGAGCCAGTGGAATTCCTCACTGGCCTATCAGAGCCCTGTGTTGTCCCATGAGAGTTCTCTTCACAGCGCCCTGCGCTACAAGAGAAGCTCATCATTTGATATGGGTGAAATTGCCACAACAGCCTGCTATAGTTATGCCAAGAGACTTAGCGTAATCTGGACCAAACGGAGCCAG
>NW_015739391.1:0-379 GCF_001515625.1 Sinocyclocheilus rhinocerous
AAACAGCTGATAAAAACATCACAATAATCTACATGACTCCAGTCCGTCAATTGTCTGGCGAAGTGAAAAGCTGCATGTTTGTAATGAACAGATCCATCATTAAGACATTAATGATGTTAATCATTAATCACCATCATTTTTTATACTTTAAACTGTTGCTTCCGGTTAAAATACAAGTCCTCTATCTATGTTGCTTTCTCAATATAGTCATCTTGTCTGAATCAGGAGAGAGATATGCAGAGATCAAGCACCATTTACAGGTAAGAACAGTCTAAAACAGTTCTAAACAAATGTGTTGGTGGATTTTTGATGTTAGAGGACAACAGTGCATGGATTTTTCCACTGGAGGAAGCATTATTATGGATTATGGACTCATATT
>NW_015739392.1:0-379 GCF_001515625.1 Sinocyclocheilus rhinocerous
AGTCTATGGTCCAAAGCCTCTAGAGTAGTGGTATTTATTAAGCTTTACTGTAATGTGTATGTTTAGTTGATCTGTTTAAATCACATTTACTACTTTTAAAATCCCTTTATCTGATGATGTTGCAAATGTTAATAATAATTTATTATTTTTCTTTCTTCCTGTCCATTTAATGTGTCAGTGTATTAAGGCTATGTCCACACTAATACGTTTTGGTTTAAAAACGCATATTTTTCTTTCCGTTTTGGCCTTCCGTCCACACTGAGATGGCGTTTTTAGGCAACGAAAACATATCATTTTGAAAACGCTCTCCAAAGTGGAAAAATTTGAAAACGCAGTTTTCGCGTTGCAGTGTGGACTGTGAAAACAGAGGCTTTCGAAA
>NW_015739393.1:0-379 GCF_001515625.1 Sinocyclocheilus rhinocerous
ATTGTTGTTTGCTCTGTTGCAAAATTAAAATAAATTGAAAGTGATTATCCCTTACTAAAATATCTAATCCAATCACATAGCAGCAACTACATGCATTTAAGCATGTAGACATGTTCAAGACAATCTGCTGAAGTTCAAACAGAGCATCAGAATGGGAAGAAAGGTGTTATAAATGACTTTGAATGTGGCATGGTTATTGGTGCCGAACAGGCTGACCTGGGTATTTCAGAAACTGCTGATCTACTGGGATCTTCACACATAACCATATCTAGGGTTTACAGAGAATGTACGAAAAAGAGACAATATCCTGTGAGTGGCAGTTCTGTGGGCAAAAATGCCTTGTTGATGCCAGTGGGTCAGAGGAAAATGCCAGTCTGGT
>NW_015739394.1:0-379 GCF_001515625.1 Sinocyclocheilus rhinocerous
TGGTCTATCAGAGCTCTGAGCTGTTCAGGATGTTACTTGATAAAGTCATGCTAGCTGCTTTAATTATAGCCATCTACCATAAAATCAATACGAGCGGCTTGGCAGTGCTAATGTCCGGCTATATTGATTTGAAATAACAATAAATTGAGGCCTGATTACCGGTAGAGTTTCATGTCTTTTTTTATATTCTTTATGTAATCAGGGAAATTCCTCCATATTTGTCACATGTGCATCAGTTGGATATGCTGTACATGCATTTGTAGGTTACATTACAAGAGAAATTAAACACACGCACTGAATACATTAACACACACACTGAATACATTAACACACACACAAATACACACACACACACACTGAATACATTAACACACACACA
>NW_015739395.1:0-379 GCF_001515625.1 Sinocyclocheilus rhinocerous
AGACAACTTCATAAACGTACACATTTCTCAATCTCTAAACCATCCTTAAAGAAAAGCATGTATGGGGTGACGCCATCCTCACGGAAGTCAAGGAGACCAACAGCGCCATCTGGGTTCATGGATTCACCAATGAAAAACTGTAGGAGGTGGAGAGAAACCAGTTAGCGGCACACCATCTTTGAGTCACTGCAGACTGATGCAAAATGAATAGATAAAATAGAAATATCCATTTAGCATTACATTTGATTGGTTAAGTAAATCAACTAAAAGCCTTGTTTTTAATTTCACTAACATAACAGTTTAGAAGTTTAGGGCAGTAACAAATTTAGGTCTCAAATCAGCTTGCTGTAGCCCATCCAGGATACGTACTCAGAACATT
>NW_015739396.1:0-371 GCF_001515625.1 Sinocyclocheilus rhinocerous
GCGGTTCTTCACAGATGAAGACATTTCACTGTAAGGGTGTGAGTGTGTGTGTGTGTGTGTGTGTGTGTGTGTTTCTAGCCTTCGGCTTTCTCTGCCCTTCAAACTCCTCTTCCTCTGTTTTAACTCATTGATTACCTGCCGACATTCAGTGAAAATACTATTAACAGACTATTGATTAACCTGAGCAGAGAGGAAAAACTCCAGCAGACAAATCACTCTTATTTACACACACTATCTGCTGTGTGTGTGTGTGTGTGTGTGTGTGTGTGTGTAGGTGCTGATAAAGCGACACCAGCGGAGAGTGTTCCTTGTGTTTCACTTGCCACTATAAACAAAATAACCCTGAGAAAACTGCAGCCAGAGAGATAAGA
>NW_015739397.1:0-379 GCF_001515625.1 Sinocyclocheilus rhinocerous
ATGCAGAACATAGAAACTATATGATCTACATTTATTGTTTCACTATATACTGTGCTGTTAGTGTATATTATAAATAAACAGTAGGCTATATAACTGTATATCTATTTATCATGTACTGTTGACACATGCATACTATCTCGTGTTTAAATATTTATTGTGATTTCTTTACAGAAGCAATAGACGGTGTGTGGGAAGGCCAGCAAAGACACCTTGAGTGCATTCAGGATCCTCCAGAGATGAGCATGTACAGAGTGTCTCATAGCACCAACATCAACGGGGTGGACGTTCCTTATTACAAGTGTCTCCGTGGAAGCAACAGCCTGGAAGGTTTCCACAAAGTTCTGCCTCACATGATACCAGGTACAAGTTAAACAAATGC
>NW_015739398.1:0-379 GCF_001515625.1 Sinocyclocheilus rhinocerous
AGACACTGCCAGATGAAATGTTTAGTCGAGCCATTTAATTTCCTCTGGGGCTGCAATTATGCGATGGCAGAAAACAGGCTAATCAGAACTGATTAAGGAAAAGCTTTCCAGGGATTTATCTCAAGATGTCTAAACAAAGTCAGACTTATTTTCAGTAGGAGTTCTCTTGAAATCTAATTGGCCTAACCAGTGGGAGAGTAATAAGTACCACTAACAAGTTAAGAAGAGACACTTAAGAGGTTTTGAGTGGCTACATCATCCCGAGTAAGTTTTATCTTGAAGGAGCCCGTGTCATTAGATGATTTGCAAGCTGGGATACAGCCAGATATTACTGCTGTGTCCACAGCCGCGGGAACGATAGTGACGATGTCACGTGACT
>NW_015739399.1:0-379 GCF_001515625.1 Sinocyclocheilus rhinocerous
TACCTATGCTCTGAAAGCCTTACATAATAAAGCTATAATGACACTTCTGTGAGCTCAGTGAACTAATGGAAACCATTTCAAAGGGAAATAAATCCCATCCTTAAATGTCTCTCTGTTTATCATCCTCACTGATGTATGGCCTTTGATATTTATATGGGTTCTTCTTCATGCGAGAAGACTGCATCCTCTTAATTTTCTCTTTAGGATGGTGGTGTAGTCGTTAAGGCTCAAGGCTTGCAACTGGAAGTTACAGGTTCGATCACTTCATATATCATCTATATAATTTGGGCTAATTTGATCATGCTTTCATTTTTTCAAGACTGTAGTACTCAGCTAAACATGAAGTTTAACACATTTTACTATGCTTAAATCCACTAAA
>NW_015739400.1:0-379 GCF_001515625.1 Sinocyclocheilus rhinocerous
AGAGGCGTCTCACACTCGATATGTCACAAAGCTGAAGGAAGACTTGAAGCAAGCCTACAAGTTAGCCTCTGATGCTGCAGACAAACGGCACCAGAGAAACAAGAGGTTGTATGATCGCCGAGTTAGCTTTCAGTCCATAGAGATCGGCGACCGAGTACTGCTCCGGAATCTAGGCCTGAGAGGCAAGCACAAACTGGAAAGCAAGTGGAGTCCTGATCCGTATGTTGTCGTTGGAAAGATGCCAAACCTTCCTGTGTTCAAGATCAAACGGGAGGATGGAAGGCTAGGGACAAAGACTATACACAGGGACCACCTTCTTCCGATTGGACAGCTGGTGAGAATGCCACGCACTGACCAGGATGCTGATCCGCCTATAAAA
>NW_015739401.1:0-379 GCF_001515625.1 Sinocyclocheilus rhinocerous
ATTGCTGAGATTCACATGCTGATTCTTCATGTCTATGAGTGCCAGTATTGACACCTCTTTATGAACCATATTTAAAAAGTCGTTTGAGACACTAAAATTTTTTTTTCTCACATTGTTCTCATATAACTGCAACAATATAGAAAGCATTAAAACACTACAGTTTAAGATAAATTTCAAACAGAGACTCAGACCCATGACATGATTTTATCATAAGTTCCTTGCCATTACATATGTGTTTAATACACATAATTGTACCAGCCAAAGATAAACCTAAATTTAAAAAGTCAAGGGTCAAGAGGCAACTAAGTTGAAAAAAAAAAAACCTAACCATTAATTCTCAATAAAGAACCTCTGTTTTAGACAGTCTAACTGGTTAGTA
>NW_015739402.1:0-379 GCF_001515625.1 Sinocyclocheilus rhinocerous
ATTGAAAACATTTGTGCCAAATGAATGTATATTAAACTAATGACATTATAATCAAGCCTTTTCCGTCGTTTATTCATATTTGCTCGATGAGGCGAATTAAATGTGTTTGATGGAGTCATAATGTCCTCTAGATTGCAGCATGAAGCAGCAGATGAGCTTCTTCGTCTTTAATTTCTGCTGTTTAAGAAGAATCTCCTTGTATGAAATATGAAATATACTTTCTATGGTTACAAAAAAAGCCATTTTCCATAACATACAGCTGATTAAGAAACAGGAAAAAATGTATAATAGCATGAAATAGCAATGCCAAGATTAACACAACGACATCAAACTATTGTTTTGCACAATAGAAATTGTAATGAATGCACTGCATTTAACT
>NW_015739403.1:0-379 GCF_001515625.1 Sinocyclocheilus rhinocerous
TTGAGCGAGATGAGCCCATTGAAGTGGATCCAGCACCAGTTTCCCAAGGCTTGGAGAATGGACACATATCCTCAACAGGTATTACCCATAATTACTTCTTGTAAACCATGCATGGGGTGCATCTCAATCGGCTCCCTAGTTACATCAGTCAGGGCACTGACCAGCGCATCAGCTATTTTAAGGCATGTCTCAATTGCAAAATTCTACCAACGCACTGGATCCTTTTCTCCCTAAAAATCCCACAGCGCATTGCAAAAACCAGGGAACTATGTTCCCTTAAGTCAGTTCAAGAAACATGCCATTTGAAAAGGGTACAGGTAGTGAAAATAACGTAGTTAATTTTTTTTTATTTGTCTGAAAAGTTTTAATAGCATTATCT
>NW_015739404.1:0-379 GCF_001515625.1 Sinocyclocheilus rhinocerous
CCACTCAAGTAATGAGAGAGGGCCAGTGGATGCCATTAGCTAGAAATAATAGCACGCTTGAAAGGGGCGAACTCAATTAAGACCTATGCGGTCCCGTTATGGTGCCTTTGTTTTATTCCCTGAGTGTACGCCTGTGTGTGTGTGTGTGTGTGCTATAAGATGAAGTTTTACAGCTCGCTTTCTGGCCAGGTCAGCTGATGAAGCATTGTGACCAGCGGTTTTGCTGTAAATACTCAATGAGGTCTCTGCTGGGAGGTTATGAATTGCTCAGCATGGGGTATTTTCCCCAGCTGACTCTGACTGGCCTCTTTTAAAGGAACCGTGATGCAAACCCTGAGTCTGATAGGTGGTAGTCGGATGGGGAAGGGTGTCACGGTTA
>NW_015739405.1:0-379 GCF_001515625.1 Sinocyclocheilus rhinocerous
TACCGCCCCGTCGACCTCCCAGACACCACCGGACTGAGCTGGAGGAAGGCAATCATCCGG
Organism: Sinocyclocheilus rhinocerous; assembly: GCF_001515625.1. Classification (NCBI taxonomy): domain Eukaryota; kingdom Metazoa; phylum Chordata; class Actinopteri; order Cypriniformes; family Cyprinidae; genus Sinocyclocheilus; species Sinocyclocheilus rhinocerous. The sequence continues at coordinate 61 of NW_015739405.1, forward strand.
TGTCTGGAGAGTGTCTACCTCCAATCCAGAACAAAGCCAGACCCAGTGCCCAGCCCACCATCTCCCCGCTGCACGGAGCGCAAGCCTGAGCCCACCGTTGACAGAGAGCCCGAGCCCACTGCGACCGACGATCCATCGCCTAGGTGTGCGACAGCGCTGAGGATCACCACGGAGCCAGAGCATCACGGATCGTCAGACCAGGTGCGAGAGCCGCTACAATGCCCGCCACGAGGGAGAAAGCCATGGACAGTGAAACGCGAAGAGGAGCTCCGGCCCCTGCACCGTGGCTGAGGGTGAGCTAATTATGGATTTGGGACTT
>NW_015739406.1:0-379 GCF_001515625.1 Sinocyclocheilus rhinocerous
CAAAAGGAAAATGACAACTATAAACTGCGGCAACTATAGTTGCCGATGGGCTTAAATGGGTTAAATGTGTAATTACACTGTAACAAGGACACAAAATAAAGTGTAACCGCAAAATTACAGAAGTTACCGTAGTCCTTTAATGTTTATTATTAAATGAATGTCACATTAAAAATGTTGTTATTTATTTTTGCTACTGCTACTTTTGCAGTACCTCATCACAGACACAGACTTTCAATAAAAATGCAACGTAAAACCACTGATTATTGCATTTTAAAAATGTGATCATCAAAACAAACAATAACATTATAATTTGTGCATTTATTAATTCAGTTTAATCAGTAGTTTGAGTCATGTCATGTGTGAAGAAAACAATGGAAAA
>NW_015739407.1:0-379 GCF_001515625.1 Sinocyclocheilus rhinocerous
ACACACACACACACACTTGTTCAGAAATAGCATAAAACCCACTCAGATGAAGCTCAGCAGCATGAAGAATGCCGAGCAGGTTTATCATGAAGTCAGCAGATGTTTTATGGTATAAAATAACATGCTGATGCCACTTCCTTTGAAAAGGTGTGGCCACGACGGGGCTTTATGACATACTAAAATAAACCAAGTGATAGTTCACCCAAAAATAACTGTTCTGTCATCATTAACTCACCCTCATGTCATTCCAAACTTGTATGAATTTCTTCTAAGGAAATATTGATAACCAAATAGTTTTGGTTACCACTGACTTCCACTGTAAGTGAGACGCACTGACTGAGACACTTAAAATATCATAGGCCTATTTTATGTTCCACAG
>NW_015739408.1:0-379 GCF_001515625.1 Sinocyclocheilus rhinocerous
TCAAGATCACTAGAAAGCTACAGGCAGGTGTGTTTGATTAGGGTTTGAGCTAAACTCTGCAGGACAGTGGCTCTCCAGGACTCTCTCTGACCAAAAAAGTGGACAAAAGTGTTTTACAATATGAAATCCATTTTATTTTTTTTCCAAATTCCGTTTGAATTATGGATTCTATTTTTTCATTAATTTTTCTAGACTTTTTAATGGTTGAATTAAATTAATAATCAAAAGCATTTCTTAATTGAAATCCTGAAACTAACAATATTAAACCGCAATTTATTAAAAGTTTAACAAAAATTAAATTAAGGCCCTATGAATTTTTTTCCTCAGTTTTATTTTTTACCAAATTCTGTTTTCCATTAATTGTAATGGTTTCATTAAA
>NW_015739409.1:0-379 GCF_001515625.1 Sinocyclocheilus rhinocerous
CTTTAAATTAGTAATAATTGTATTTGTCAATTATTAATGTTTTTTTAAATGTTCGCAAAGATACTATATTTTACAACAAATATTTTGCTACTTTTATTTATTTTTTTAACGTAAAAATCTGAGCTGAAAAAGTTAGGATGTGTTCACACTTGTAGTTCCGTTCGTTTGGTTCATTTGGTCCGGACCATACAGGAAAATGATACATTTGGTCCTGCTCCGCTTAGCATTCACACTGACATTTTTGACAGCGAACCTATAGATACTGAACCTAAAGGCAGAGTGATACGTTCATAACCTGATTGGTTGGGTTGAATGATGTATATTTTGTGACGGAACTCATCGAACTCTCCAAACAAGAGGAAAAGGTACATTTGACTTG
>NW_015739410.1:0-379 GCF_001515625.1 Sinocyclocheilus rhinocerous
TTCCTCATTTGTAAGTCGCTTTGGATAAAAGCATCTGCTAAATTAGAAAATGTAAATTTGAATCTAAAGGAGTGCATTTCTTCTCCATAGACAGGCTTTAGTGCAAGGGCTGTGATTGAATTAAATCTATGCGCTGTTTCAGAGTGAAGTGCAGCACTGTGTTCGTTCACACGTGAGCAGATGTTTTTTCAGCATCTCAGAGCGACTCGGTTCATAGTAAATGATCCACATCAACTTCATCTGATCTGAGTTTGAGTCCATTTAACATGCATTTAGGAACAATGCACCAAAAATCTTCACAAACTTGTAATGAGAAGCACTCAACAACAGAGAAGCTTTAAGGGTCTTTAAGGGTCCCTGGGGATTTTCGCCAAATTAA
>NW_015739411.1:0-379 GCF_001515625.1 Sinocyclocheilus rhinocerous
TTAGAACAGTAACAAGATCTGCAGTTTAAGACATTAACTTAAAAGACAAACACAACAAAACACAAGATTGTTATTTTTAAACACAAACAAGACTACTGAAAAACTCTAATAGGTGTAAACTAATCTAACACATAAACACACACTCACAAGTTGCAGAAAGAAAGTGAGGAAAGAATGAGTTTTAAGAGAGTGAGAATATGAAATCCCAAGTTTCTAGCAGCATATGCATATTGCAGCATATCTTAGGCCTGAACAACCATCAATCATTAATTCAACCCTCTCATTGAGTTTTCAGTGAAGCTGTGGGTGTTACCTGAAGGAAGGAAGTGGAGTACTGTAGGCTGGTCAAAGTTTGAGGCGGGCAAAGACAAAGTAAGAG
>NW_015739412.1:0-379 GCF_001515625.1 Sinocyclocheilus rhinocerous
ATAGTGTGTTTGTGTTGTGTAAGGAAGAAACGGACAGAACTTCTCGCAGCAAGAATAAGAAAGAGAAGGGGGAGGTTCTTCTCTATTTCATGCTGGGAAACTTCATCTAACGCTGTAGAGTCAGCGGTGCTGGATTCTTTAATATGCAGTAGATAACAGTGAATTCGGCAGCGCTGCATAACGTGAGCACGCTGCTCGTCACATCTGCAGATTCTGCAAAATTATCTGAAAATAATTAAGGGGTTACTGAAAAATGCAAAGTCTTGTGCAATGCCTACAAGCCCTGTCATCATTCTAATTAAACCAGATGTAATTTATTTTAAATTCATTACTCAGTTCACCCAAAAAATGAAAATTCTGTCATCATTTACTCACCCTC
>NW_015739413.1:0-379 GCF_001515625.1 Sinocyclocheilus rhinocerous
CACATTTAAAGTATTATAGGTTATAATACTTGTTAAAAAGCTGTTAGGAAACGGGGAGGACTCTTGCCTTCTTGATCAGTTTTTCTACATTTCTTGCAGGTGCAAAAGATCCCAACTGCAGCCACAGTCAACAGAGATCCAGCAACAACAGCAGAAATCAGCACTATCAGAGATGCAGAGCCTGAAGGATGTGATGGAGACTGTGCTGTAACGTCAAAAGAAAAACAGTAATGTAAGTGATAGTGTCAGTCTGATCTATAAAAAAAATTAGTCAGTAAATAATCACTAATATCAGCGCTGCCATACCTGAACATGTGTGACAGAGTTTGCTGTAGTTCAGATGTTGAGTCTGGTTGCTGATGGGATTGTTGAGCACACA
>NW_015739414.1:0-378 GCF_001515625.1 Sinocyclocheilus rhinocerous
CTCTCTCTCTCTCTCCCTCTCACTCTCTCTCTCTCTCTCTCTCTCAGAGAGGTAGAATATAAAATGTTTTATCTGAACTGTTGGCACCACTTTTAAAGGGACAGTCCACCCAAAAATGAAAATCTGTCATCATTTACTTTATGACTTTCCTCTTTTGAAACAGAGAATATTTGAAGATATGTTAGTTAATTGTTGTTTTAATATAATTGAGATATTAATATAGTATTATTCATTTTATTAATATTTAGAGTTTTTATTTTAAATACTTTTTGTTTTCGTTTTAGTAATTTTAAGTGTCAATTTTAGTATTTAGAAAGTAATCATTCTTAATTTTTATTGAAATTTTAAATGATCTATCTATCTATCTATCTATCTATC
>NW_015739415.1:0-379 GCF_001515625.1 Sinocyclocheilus rhinocerous
CACATTCTTCAATATATTTTCGTTTGTGTTTTATTAGGTGTTTTAAACAGGTTTAGAACAAGTTGAGGATGATGTCATTCATGTTGTGCCGGAACACATATGCTATTTTATACCAATCCCACACAAATTATAGCGCCTGTTCCACACTTGACGCGCAAGCAGAGCGGAGGCAGCGCTGATTCCCATTGTGCATTCACATAGCGTTTGCGCCGCGCAGCTGAACCGCGGCTTTTGTAGCTACTGCATAAACAGACAAGCATCTTCGAATGAGCCACCATTTTCGGGCGTTCGCGACCTCCGGCCACGTGCCACGTGCTTTGATCTGTGCAAGACAAGCATACGATGCCACCGTATTCTCCTGCTGTCCCACACATGTGTA
>NW_015739416.1:0-379 GCF_001515625.1 Sinocyclocheilus rhinocerous
ACTGAACTTTTAAAGAGGTGCGTAAATGTAAATGACGTTTGATATCGGAAACACAAATAACATGTCATTTAGTAATGAGAAGCACGTTTATGTATAATGAAAGAAGAGTAGCCTAACATTGTCACTGATTGGCCTAAAACACTCAAAACAAGCACTACAAAATACACAGATTACATACACTACATAGTAGTGTAGTTTAGATTACATTTGTACATTCATGAACTCATCTCTATTTGGTTTTTATAAGGTGTCATTATTACGAATCTACATGCTATGGCTGTGCTCTCGTGATATTTACATAATTTTGACCAGTAGGTGTCACCAGAGCACGGTTATATGAGCACTTCGAAGCAAACGTTCCTATCGATAAGGAATTTCG
>NW_015739417.1:0-379 GCF_001515625.1 Sinocyclocheilus rhinocerous
AATATGGCAAGGGGCGTAACATTTCCGTCACACGCTTGAGGTATTGAGCATAAGTGAGATGCTTTACCTTTGGCAAACAAGAGGAAATAATTAATGACATGGCCTTTGCTGTACACAGGCTTTCTACAAAGAGGTGGGGAACATGGCCAAATGTGCTCGGTCATGTCTTACGTAAATACAGCACCAAGGCCTGTTTGACAAACACAGTTTTGTTCACTGTGTTCACATATGTAACTTGAAAAATTGTGCAAAATTCAGGTAAAATTATCTGCAAAATGATAAAATGAAGATCGTCTTTATTGGAAATTTTTAACGCAAAAGAACGCCAGAAACATAAGCTGTCATAAACTGGTTCAGTTGTTTACCAGTTAGAGTAACG
>NW_015739418.1:0-379 GCF_001515625.1 Sinocyclocheilus rhinocerous
CAATAAAAGGGCAGCTGTTTCTTCAACAAGACCACAAAATGAGCACATTTAATCAACATTGTGATGGCTAAGGCCACACTTAACAAATGGGCTATTTTATTTAAATTGTTCTAGTTTTCTTTTTTAATTTATTTCATTTCTTAGTAGGAGAAATTGATTTAGTTTTGTTTGAGGACTTAATTGTTTTGTTTGCTTGTTTATAAATTTCTATGCATTTATTTTTGTTTCTTTAATATTATTTACCCAAAACATTTTGTGTTAGAGGTGCAAGTTGTCTCTTATGCGCGCATTAAAGATGAAAGAGCGACACAACAATTCATTACTAGAGTGCACGCTAGTGATTGAATAAAACTACAACTAGACAGTGGCGGCTCGTGGG
>NW_015739419.1:0-379 GCF_001515625.1 Sinocyclocheilus rhinocerous
CAGTTTGAGCTCTTGGATGGCCCTGAAAAAGCCAATCACCATTAATCTATAAGCCGCAGAGAGCAATCGCAGCAGCAGAGATTAATGCAGTATTTGGACCACGGTACCTCCTATTCATCATATCCATCACAGCCACGCTGATACTGCCAGCACTTAACACTCACAACATTAATGCCAAAACACACATTTCGAATGCATCAAAAAACTATTTTAAAAAAGTGTAAGGCATAGATTTCACACATTAATACATATATATAATATACCAATACATTTTTAAATTATGTAGTATAATAATAACAATATTTTAACACAAATTAAATAAAACAAATTGCAATGTTCCACTCTATGTACCACTCTGTACTTATCAGGTTTTATGTAT
>NW_015739420.1:0-379 GCF_001515625.1 Sinocyclocheilus rhinocerous
CCAAGTGTAAATGGAACCATTTTAGCAAATCAGACAGATATCCGATCACTAAAGACACATTAAGTGACCAAGTGTAAGCAGGGCCATAGCCTTAGCCATAGCTCACGTTTTTAGATTTGAATAATTCATTACACTCAGATGTATGCCACTATACGGAAGAAAAGATCTGTTGCTACTCTTCATTACTTACTTTATCCACACAAGAAGACAGTGGGGTTCAGTGTTGTTTTGAACCACACTGACTTTCATTTTTTGGATAAATCCAGGTGAAATATTTTTTAAATAATCTGAAAAGAAAGTCATACAGGTTTGGAACGATATGAGGTTGAGTAAATGATGACATAATTTTCATTTTGGGGCAAACTATCACTTTAAAAAG
>NW_015739421.1:0-379 GCF_001515625.1 Sinocyclocheilus rhinocerous
ATCCGCTATTTCCAGCACTTAATCAAGCCACTCTTCTTTCAAACACGATGGAGTTTTATTTCACATGTCATTGCGTTTGCTCTCCTGTTGAGCTTGGCATATTATTCTTCTGCGTGGACGCAGCTTAGAGGGAACATTGGTGTGAACTTAGTTTTACCGGTTTGAGACTTTTAGCTTTAACTTAAGTATTACATAATCTTGATGCCAGATTTATAATTCATGATGAATAATCTTTTTGTTTGTACCCATAATGTCACAATAATACATCAAGAGAAAAAAACATGATCAGATGAGATTAAGCACCTTTCAAAGCATTTAATTTACTGAATTATGCAAAAAAATAGGCATAAATAGTTATTCAAATATTAAAATTTCCAGC
>NW_015739422.1:0-379 GCF_001515625.1 Sinocyclocheilus rhinocerous
ATCTGCGTAGGTGAAAACATGGTGCATCTCTATAGTTTGACTGAATTTCCCTACCAACCAAACCTACACCCTTAGTCTTGTTATGACAATATGACTGTACCTTGATCAAGCGGGCAAAATACTCCCCTTCGATGTAATTGTCAGTCTTCAAGTAGATTTCCCGTAGCTCATTTGCTCCTACTGGATTGTACTTGGAATTGAATTTGTCAAAGCGATGAAAGGTTTGTCTACCCTGTAAATACATTACAAACATGAAGCATACTGTACAAACCACCAGCATATCCTTGGGCTGTAACATATACAACATATAGATAAGACATTACTTACGGCATGAACATCTAAGGAGTCTACAGTAAGATCATAAGGGTCCATATTCAGG
>NW_015739423.1:0-379 GCF_001515625.1 Sinocyclocheilus rhinocerous
GTTATCTGCATATGCAGATGATTTAGTCATCATGGTTGATAATCAACAAGATATTGACATGTTGACAAATATTGTAGCTCAATATGGCATAATTTCTTCAGCCAAAGTAAATTGGGAAAAAAGCGAAGCTCTCAGTATAGGAGGAGTGATGGAAAAAAGTTTGAAATTGCCTGCAGGGTTGAATTGGAAGACAGATGGGGGTTTAAAATACCTAGGTGTGTTTTTGGGTGAAGAACCTTTTGTCCTTAAAAACTGGGATAATGTTCTTGAGAGGACTAAGGGTCGTATTGCCAAATGGAAGTGGATTTTACCAAAAATGTCTTATAGAGGTCGAGTTCTTATTATCAATAATCTGATTTCATCCACTTTATGGCATCGC
>NW_015739424.1:0-378 GCF_001515625.1 Sinocyclocheilus rhinocerous
GTCACTTCTTCTCACAAACATATGGAGCTATTAAGCCACAAGCATGGGGGTAAACACACATATCATCCCTCTTTTTACCCCCCTTACTCACTTTGCAATCTGACTGACCATAGCACATTGTGATGCAGCCAGGAAATTCAATCCCAGCCTGTGGCAGTGGTGAATAAACACAACTGAACTGATTTCAAATAGTGCAATGAGAGTCGTAGAGGGGGTCATTATCGTCCAAGGCACTCTCTCTCTCTCTCTCTCTCTCTCTCGCTCTGTGCTTGTGGTGATATGTTATGTGAGTCATGGGCAGGTCAGGTGCCAGCCGAGAACACTAGGCCAAGGCTAATGGTCTGGGGGCTGGGTGGGCAGCCAGTGTCTCAAGTAGAC
>NW_015739425.1:0-379 GCF_001515625.1 Sinocyclocheilus rhinocerous
ATTGAGATGTTAAAAAGATCTTATTTGGTGTTTTTCTTTCCTGTGGGCTGTAATGTTTAGGAATTCAGAGATTTTTTCCATCGCTGGCTATTAATCTAATGAATTGTGTTTGAACTATGAGAGCGTTTCTTTCTTTACTCAAGGGCTGCCTCACCCTTTTTGCCTTTGGTGAAGGGTAATGGATCAAAGTGATTGGCATCACTATGCTTCAGCAAAGCAATCAGGGGTAAGAAGGCCATTGCCATTACTGTGGACTATAATATCAGCAAAGCACACCTGCCTAATAGCGCCCTGCTTTTTCCACTGTCACAGGCAAATAAGAAATCAATGGAAATGCTGACATCTCGCACTAAAACCTATTACAGTCAATGTCCGACAG
>NW_015739426.1:0-379 GCF_001515625.1 Sinocyclocheilus rhinocerous
AAAAAAGACGTGTGGGAAAATGTGTGCAAATAAATGCAGAGTGTTTCTAAAATGTTTGTTTTAGGATCATTTGTGGCTTAGGAGTCCTCTTAACGTTTCACAGATTTAGGAGCTAGTTTTAGAGCTAAAATGCTTTGTGAAATACTCCTAGAGCAAATATGTAGGAGTCCTAAATTAAGGACTGACACGCCCATTATTTAAGTTTTTCTCCTTAAGATGTTTTGTGAATACGGGCCCAGATGTTTTTCCCCAAACGTTCACTTAAAGGGATAGTTCACCCCAAAATGAAAATTCTGTGATTAATTACTCGCCCTCGTGTCGTTCCAAACCCGCGAGACCTCCGTTCATCTTCAGAACACAAATTAAGATATTTCTGATG
>NW_015739427.1:0-379 GCF_001515625.1 Sinocyclocheilus rhinocerous
ATTAATGACAGAATTTAAATTTTTGGGTGAACTATCCCTTTAATTTAGGGTTGGAGCTAAACTCTGCAGGACAGTGGGTCCCCAGGAACAAGTTTGGACAGCCCTGGGTTTGTCTCTACACTGGTAGCCACTAACTTACTGCAGATCTTCAGTTTCAACCCTGGTCCAACACATCTGCCCGTTATTTATAAATCCTGAACACCTTGATTAGCTGCTTCAGGTGTGTTTGATTAGAGCTAAACCCTGCAGGGTGGCAGCCTTCCAGAAGCAGAGTTGGCTATTTCTGCTCTACGCAAATTCTGAAAGACACTTAACACCTTGCCAAGTACTGGCCATTTCTACCAGTCACCTGGCTGATACAATAAATGCTTCAGAACAT
>NW_015739428.1:0-379 GCF_001515625.1 Sinocyclocheilus rhinocerous
AATATTTAATGCAATTAATGCAGCATCCATTTTCTATCCTGGCTTCCCTGTGGCTAGACTTACAATACACTATATGAACATGCTATCAAGCATGATAAGACGCAAAAAAGAACTTAATTCGGTACTGGCGTGCTGTCTGTGAAGCAGCTCTGTGAACACAGGCATCCGACACGAGATATTTTGTACTTTAATATAATAAATGACAACTGTATTGCATAATTTTGTGCAATACACAAAATTTGTTATTATTTTTTGTTCGTTTTTGGTCACATATAAGTGTGTGCAGCTCTAAGCTGTGGAAACTTCTCTCATTTTCTCCACAGATGTATCATATCCTACTACCAACTGCTGAGAAAAATCACCACTTAATCACACCAAA
>NW_015739429.1:0-379 GCF_001515625.1 Sinocyclocheilus rhinocerous
CTCCACCTTAGAGAAACAACAACAGCAACACAAACAAGAGTTTGGGTTCAAGATGGAGGTTAAAGGGAAGAATGTGACCACTTCTGACTGGGCTGTGACTGTATGTCTTTAATATTGAATCATTTACCTGAAAATGTGTCATATTGTTCATTTCTCGACAGGCGTGTATGTTGCATCTCTTTAAAACAGCTCTATCTGACTTCTATTGAGTTAGAAACGGTATTGGATATGAAAACAGCTGTGTTAAACAGATGTGGTTCTGCAGGTGTGTCTTAGACAGGTGGCCATCAGACAGGTATATGTCAGAGATGGGCTCACCCTGACGAAGCTGGCGGGAAACCAGCCCTCCTCCTCGTCGATTTGACCCCACCACCAGTCC
>NW_015739430.1:0-379 GCF_001515625.1 Sinocyclocheilus rhinocerous
AACAATCTCTGTGAAAATGGCTAAAAATGTTGTATTATGCATGCCAGGCCAGTAGGTGATATCACTTTGTACAGAAACACTATGCACCTGTAGTCTTAACACGTAATACGCATGCACATGATGTCACAGTTTTTGTAGTTTACATGGAAACAATAATGGTGTTGTGTAAACACCCTCTACAACAGGAACCTACTACAACACCCCCTTTACAACAGATTAAAAGTGAAAGAACCAGTTCTTTCTCGCTGTTCATGACCCATTTAGCATTACACAGTTGTGGTGTAGTAGAGCAGGATGAGGCCAAGTTAAAAAGCAGGTTGATCAGGATGCGGTAAATCATACTTTTGATGTCTGGTACAAATATGACAAATGGGCTACA
>NW_015739431.1:0-379 GCF_001515625.1 Sinocyclocheilus rhinocerous
CTCTCCCTTTGCTTGTTGTGCAGTTCACAGTTCATGTCTCTTGTGGATGTGCGTCACAACATTAGGGTTTTGCCCCCTTGTGTATGTACACTTATGAGCTTTTATGTTGTTCTTTTTTTGGGATGAATCTCACAGAATCATCACTACTGTAGGTCAAATTTCACCTCAAAATCAAAAGATAAAAATAAATAAGACATGCATAATGTTATGTAATTTATTAACGCCTATTTTAGGACCATCCCAACATACAAAACTATGCTGTTGTTTTTATTCACATTGTGGAAAGGTTATGATAACATTTTTGTCTAATGTACTTAATATGAAAGTGTGAATACATTTGTAAAATTTTCATTTCAATTTCAGTGAAATTAACTTTTTT
>NW_015739432.1:0-379 GCF_001515625.1 Sinocyclocheilus rhinocerous
CTATTTAGTAGCTTTATCTAGCACAGCGCCAGTCTTACTTCTGTATTCTAGAACGACTTCATAATTTTGCCATTTCTGCCCCTTGAGAGCCAAGTTTAGCACTATATCTCTGTGTAATCTTATAGCCAAGCGACTCAAATGAGCAGAACCTTCCCCTCCCCAAACGAAGCTTCAATCCTGGAAACGCTCACAAACTCACTCACTGTAGTGTGCTCTTGGTGTGACCGGCATAAACCCTATTCAGTCTGTTTTAACGCCAAATCAGGGTTATTACAGTTAAATAAAACTAAAACCATTCAAATAAACTCCCGTTACTTGAAATAAAATAAATGTTAACTGAAATAAAACAATATATATATATTTTTTTAATTATATTTTA
>NW_015739433.1:0-379 GCF_001515625.1 Sinocyclocheilus rhinocerous
CCACACAAATACCATGGTTAAACTATGGTTAGTGTAATTTGTGATGCATGGTTTAACTATAGTAACCATGTTTTTTTAAATAGTTAAACCATAGTTATGTTTTGTAAGGGAAGTTAGCTTAGTTAGGCTAATAATATAGAAAAAAAGCTAAGGAATCATATGATCAGGATGTTAAAATAAACCATCTCACCTTTCAGAGCAGACATTGATAAGCTTGTGGTTCCCTTAAACATTTCCGATGTGGTCTATTTGCATCGCGTTTCTGTATTTGATTGTGTTGCGAGTTTTTGCAGTGCATTTCTTTATTTGATTGTGTTGTGACTTTTTGCAGTGAGTTTCTGTATTTGATTGTGTTGTGAGTATTTGCAGCGCATGTGTT
>NW_015739434.1:0-379 GCF_001515625.1 Sinocyclocheilus rhinocerous
AAAATATGAAATCGGAGAATCGCAAACCTCCATCTTTGGGCTTAGAGAGCTGCTCTAGTTTCAGCTCAAAGTCGGTGTCTTTAGGAAAGCCCTCAAAGTGCTGCTTCAGAACCCAGGTTTTGGCTTGAACCATGACTCTTTTTGTTGAAAGCAACTGTAAAAATACAAACAAAAATAATACTGCGTATATTTGTAAACACGAAAAGTATAAAGTTGTGTAGCCTTCAAAACCACAGACTATTCCACGAAACACAGCTGATTTGCTCACAAATCACATCAGCAATAAAAAAGCAGCGGTCCAACAGTATGTAATATCCATAATAATTTAACACGAATATCCTAGTATACATACCCGTTAATGCTATACACACAAAGCTCT
>NW_015739435.1:0-379 GCF_001515625.1 Sinocyclocheilus rhinocerous
TGCTCAAACTCTTGTAGAACTCGCCGTACTCCTCGTTAGTGATGTCATCAGGGTTACGGGTCCAAATGGGCTTGGTCTTGTTGAGCTCCTGAGCATCAATGTACTTTTCCTTGACTTTCTTCTTCCTCTTGTTCTGCCCATCTTTGGTGTCTTCATCTTCATCGGCACCCAAGTCCTCGATCTTGGGTTTGTCTTTCTCATCGCCAGCCGCCACCTCTTCCTCCTTTTCTCCTTCTTCAAGGTCAACCTCTTTCTCTCTCTGTTTCTCAACCTGCAAGATGAGAATTGATGCTTTATTGGTTCAAGTCGAGAGGAACCAAGGTTTGCAGTTCTGGTACCAAAGTACAAGCACTTACGAAGAGCGTAATGGGGTAACCGA
>NW_015739436.1:0-379 GCF_001515625.1 Sinocyclocheilus rhinocerous
AACTGAATATAATTTTAAGTACTTTCTTTGAATTAATAGAGCCATTTCATGTTCTGAATAAATTTAATATTGGATTGCATATTTATGTTTTTTTGGATGTATCAAAGTGACTTATTAAAATGACCTGGCTGTAAATGTTAAATATTTAATATTGAAATGTTCCTATAATTTAGAATTTCACACAGTTTGAAAATCTAAGGGTTTTTTAAAAGTAACATTGGTTGGTTTAATGCAGTCTGAATTTTCTGTTCTTGTTCCCTGTTGATCACAGCTGCTTTATTTATGTTTTGAGTTTTTGAGCTCAAGACAAAAATAGAGAAGATTAATAACTCTACAGAGAACTTCACCACATCTGTAGACTCCACAACTCAGTTCATCG
>NW_015739437.1:0-379 GCF_001515625.1 Sinocyclocheilus rhinocerous
CTTTTCTGTCTGAGGCTGTTGTTTTTTTAAAAGGACAATATTCTACACTTCTTTTTGTAACATTTTTTCCACTCGAAATGTTAGTCATAGTTTTTTGTTTTTACACCAAAAAAATCTATTTAGCTTTCCATTCACTTTAAGGCTCTTAGAAATAAATGACCTTTTTGCTACTATACCTTTAAGACTTATGTAAATGACCTGGTTGGCTAACTTCTGTGTTTTGTTTATTAATTACGCAGTCATATGTGAAGGTACTTATGGTTATCATGTAATAACGGTAACATTTTTAGGGTTTTGCAGCTTAGATTCAATTATACCGAACTCCTTTACTACAAAAAAAGCAGGAACAATCCTGTTTTCAATTATATGTTCTCTAAAG
>NW_015739438.1:0-379 GCF_001515625.1 Sinocyclocheilus rhinocerous
CTCCTTGTTACAAATACAGTATGGTAGAAACATCACTTCTACAACAAAAGTCTGTAAATCATTTTCCTGATTTGTCTCAATTCCTCAGCAAATCCAATAGCTCAGAAGAACTTGATGTTGTAACAGAAACTATGGACTATCTCTTTTCTAGCACTTTAGATACGGTTGCTCCTTTGCGCTTAAAGAGGATTAAGGAAAACAGTCTGGCACTATGGTATAACGAGCACAATCTCGCCTTAAAAAGAGAAGCCCGGAAAATGGAACGCAGCTGGAAGAAAACAAAATTAGAGGTATTTTGTATTGCATGGAGGGAAAGTACTTCTAATTCTCCTGCTTACTTTTAAAGCTTTGTATGGTCTGGCTCCTTACTATCTTCGCA
>NW_015739439.1:0-379 GCF_001515625.1 Sinocyclocheilus rhinocerous
TAAACTTGTTTTAGTTCTGTAATGTGACATATTTATGAGTGAAACAAGATATTCAACAAGAACTATTTAGGGTGAGACTAAAGTAAATGAAAACGTGGATGTAAAACTGAGAAGATTGATGATGCAGACAGAAAGGAAAGTCATTTCAGAGGCAGAGCAAGATTTCAACGAACTTTATTTCTTTAGAATATTGTGTACCAATGATTTGTAGACAGCAAGACCAGGGAAAGTTAATTTTTAATACTCAATTAGTTTAAAACTGGTTGTTTATGGGCCTATATAGTGTTAAAGATCTTGGAAAGAAGCTCTTAAATGGCTGTTAAATGATAAAAACCTACAAAAGTATGATCAGATTAATCATTAAGACAAAAAATATATA
>NW_015739440.1:0-379 GCF_001515625.1 Sinocyclocheilus rhinocerous
CACACACACTAGCTTCTGTTGTTTTAAATGTAATGGAGAATCTAAATGTTCTTGATATTTACATATTCAGCGGTGGCCAAAATGATTAGAACACTAGTATTTTCACCAGTTAAAAAAATGGTTTGAAATCAGTTATTTCTAATTTTTTAATTATTAGTTCATGTTAATTCACAGTGCATTAACTAATGTAAACAAGCAGTGCGATGAAGTTAGCCAATCACAGCAGTCAGTGTTGGGGGAACTTACTTAATGCATTACAATATTGCGTTACTCCATGAAAAAGTAATTAATTGCATTAATAACTTTTTAATGGATTACATTACTTTTGCATTAATTTTTGTCACCTGGGCTGGGCTTGCTTATTTATTTTTAATAACAA
>NW_015739441.1:0-379 GCF_001515625.1 Sinocyclocheilus rhinocerous
ATTTCATGCCCACGCCGCAGCACTCCTCTAGACGCTTTCATTTCAGACGTTGTTTAGTTTCATGTCATGTGGGTGAATACAGCTGAAAGTTGCGCGGCTGTGGATCTTTTCAGAAATGTATGCCAGACGCCCACACACAAATAAATACATGGCTGCGTTTGTGGAGGGAAGCGTTATGCATATCACACAGGTTATATAGAGAGAGAGCAGATGGGTAAATCTCATCAAAACCTGTCCTTGTTTGAAAGAAGAAATGTATATTTTACATAAAGAAAACAAAAGTTATTTTGTGGAACCAATAAAGACTTCATGAGGCTTTGAGGTTGACTACTGTATTCCTGAAAACAGACAAAATAAATGTATAGCAAATAGATGCATT
>NW_015739442.1:0-379 GCF_001515625.1 Sinocyclocheilus rhinocerous
TAATAATAATTGGAGTAAACAATTCTTCTAGCAAGTAATGCAGTTCATTAGCCTGACTTTAGACTTTAGCCATATAATGGTGCATTAATATAAAATGTACACACATAGCTGTGTGTTTAGCACATACGTTTTTTCAATGCGGCTCATGCGATCAGAATGTGGAGCCAGAATTAATCTTTTCATATAAATTTTACTGAGCCAGACAATAGATCTATTTCTGTCTGGACATTGTGAGAGCGTGTTTCCGAGCACAGCGTGTGAAATTCATCAGCATGCAGTCAGATTGGGAACTAGAGGTCTGTGCTGCCCTATAACTGCTGGAAGAGGGCCAATAATTACAACAGCACTTCCTGCTGAAGAATATGTGCTGAAGAACATA
>NW_015739443.1:0-379 GCF_001515625.1 Sinocyclocheilus rhinocerous
TAATGTTTATAAATATTTGAATACATTTATAAAAATACATGTTATTTACATAAAAATACAGTGATATAAATATTTACACAAGTAAATTATTTAATCAAATGTATTTACATATTAATATAAAATACACTAAAATAATTATAATACATCTGATTAATTTATTTGTAAAATATAATTTACTAGTAATACATTTTTATATAAATAATAAATGTATTCAGTTATATAAAATGCATATTTATTTCAATAAATTTATAAAAAATAAATACATGTATTATTTACATATACATTTACATAAATAAATGCATTAAGTAGTCACTTATAAATCCTAAATGTATTAATTTATAAAACTGTATTATATATACACTAATAATACATTTGTGTA
>NW_015739444.1:0-379 GCF_001515625.1 Sinocyclocheilus rhinocerous
CGGAAACGTCCAAGGAACAAAGACGTCACTTCCTTAAACCGCCGAGTATCCGTTGAAATGGTCCATACAAAAACAACACGCTGGAGGCGAAAGGTGAGTGAAACGACTTCGATATTTGATCATGCATTTTCTTTGTCACTTGTCATCGTGCCGACGTTTGCTTACATAAACCTGTGAAATAAATGTTATTTTAAAGAGCAACGATGAAGGCAGATCTAGAACATGTCATTTCTAACCCTTTCGGTTGGATGTCGTGTGACGCTGCATGAAGTTTGCGACATGAGTATAGCATTTATAGAGCATGACATTTATCGATGAGATCGCTACGTGTACCTGGTGCACAGGCGAGTGTTTCAGTTTACTTTTATGCATATTTTGA
>NW_015739445.1:0-379 GCF_001515625.1 Sinocyclocheilus rhinocerous
TACGGCCTCCCAGACGACATCAGTCACGGTTACGGCTGGTCAATGTTCTGCGCCTGGGGTGGTTTGGGCCTGTCCCTCATCGCCGGCTTCTTCTGCACGCTGGCGCCCTCCATACAGCCGATCCCTCGCTCCACGTGCCCCAAATCCCGCCAAGAAAACGGCACAGTGTGTTAAGGGACGGCCTCTAAAAATCCCCAAGCCCTACATGTGCAGCTGGACAATGGGGGACAAAACACACAAAAAAAACCATAACTGAAGATTAAAATCATGTGCATTTAGAATCATTTCTAATCTCACCAACCAGGCCATTTTTTAACCATGTGTGTGAATCTACAACTGAGTGTCCTGATCGTTTAAAAAAAAGAAGAAAAAAAAAAAA
>NW_015739446.1:0-379 GCF_001515625.1 Sinocyclocheilus rhinocerous
GTGTCAGCAGTGTTACACTCTTACCAGTAGAGTGTGTAGATCACGAATCAGAAAAGGCTCTGTGTTGCTGCTTTTCCTGTTCTGTCCTGAAAACAGAATAAAACTCAGTTTGTCACAAAACGGTTTCTTTACTGGATCAAGAAACATTACACATACACATAATAATAAATAAAGCATCTTTACTTGTGTGTGTGCTCTGCTAAGTGTTTAATCCAAACTTTGTCTAAAGTAAATGTGTGTGTAGTTGTAAAGGAATCTCTGAAGTTAGGTGGAATGCTAGAAGTTCGTAAACAGTACAGTAAATATAAACATTCACCTCAGTATACATCTTCCATAATATTAAATATAACACGATAATGGTGCTAAACATGCATGTAAA
>NW_015739447.1:0-379 GCF_001515625.1 Sinocyclocheilus rhinocerous
TATCAGTTCATCTGATGGCATTGTATATTCTGTCTTAATGTAAAGTTGTTCCTCTGGTGCTCTGCCTCAAGGGCCACTTGCGCAGACATGGAGAGCATCGCTGAGTCTGATAATAAGGGTCTCAGAGACGCTCCCCCCAGATTAGAATTGATGATGCTCAGAGATCTGAAGTGTCAGGATCCGTCAGCGCTCCACCAGCTCTCAATTACCACTGCACTCTAGAAATCTTGCACTTTTGCACTTGCGGCATCTCATGCAAAGATCACAGGGGTTTTCATCACAGCAGCACGAAGTTCTGCTTCTTATGTACAGAACACGAATTCAAATTCATCACAGCTGTTTAAACCACCTCAGTCACTTACAGCATATGCAGTTAAAA
>NW_015739448.1:0-379 GCF_001515625.1 Sinocyclocheilus rhinocerous
TAAGATGACATCATAGCCGTCCTATGACCATGACGTCCACGACTTCACCCTTGTGCAACTCCACGTATTGCTCTGTTTTCGGAGGCAACATCAGAAGGCCGTTGGCACTGCGCATGCTCATTAGCCGACTACTCATTTGGTTTCCTGTCAAGCAGAACAGGGTGTTACTTGCTTTTTTGCATTCAAATAAGTTAGTTATTTGTAAGCTATATATATGCTGTATGCCGTATATACACATATACATAACTAATTATGTATACCTGTGCTCTGTGCCCAGGGAAGTGGTTCCTGGTGGTGCCATGTCAGTATACAGCGATGATATTCTGGACGTGGATCCAACTTTACATCACAGGACAGCTGCCAAGAAAAGGACACATAC
>NW_015739449.1:0-379 GCF_001515625.1 Sinocyclocheilus rhinocerous
GTGGATTGGAGTTTTTGCCACTTTTTTTTCAATGACTCTATGTTGCGGCTACCAGAACAGCACTAAAACATCTCCCATACTATCTGATTTTCAATATGTGCAGAACCCATTCTCCTGGCTTTATAGATCAACCTTCGTAACTAAATCAGAAAATTCCACCTAAAGTCACAGAAATTCCCCTAATCTACAGGGGTGAGAGATAATTGGCCTAGTCAAGGTTGACAGTTGGACATATGTGTTCACATCTGAACCCCAGATGAACATCTTCCCCATATTGTGGTAAAGCAAGAGCCACATAGGAGCATGTCTTGCCCTCCTAGCGGAAATGTCAGTGTTGTTTAGACCTGCGTACTGAGAAGGAATCAAATCCCCTTGACAA
>NW_015739450.1:0-379 GCF_001515625.1 Sinocyclocheilus rhinocerous
TCTCTCTGACAATAGAGCATCACTGAAACGCCTGTCGTCCAAACAAAGAGCCTTCTATCCCAGACACCGGGGTCATGCTCTGTAGTGATGAACCTCGCTGTCACGTGAATACAATGTGATTCCCCCATGTGAATAACAGAAAACCAGAGAGAGACAAAGGGAAAGAGAGAGAGCTGGATGTGTGATGCTATTTTGTTTTGTCGACATGACTACGGATCAAAAGTGCAGATCTGGGGAATTATAACACCGCATGTACTAGAATGCTGTCATTACAATCAACAAAGTTGCCTACACTGAAAGCGAGCGAACAGCCAGCTTTGTTTATTATAATGGCAGTGCTCTAGTTTGTCTCGCTTGCAGTGTAGCTGGGGTGTAAGCG
>NW_015739451.1:0-379 GCF_001515625.1 Sinocyclocheilus rhinocerous
TTTTATAAATGTATTATTTTTGAGGCCGATCTGGCTCCATATGAAAAGGTCAAATGTGGGTCAAAGCCTGTGCTGTTTCTGATTGTGTGTAGCACCTACAGCTCTGCAGGACGCTTCAGTCATTTAGTCCGATCGCAATAATTTGCGAGTCATATTTCAGCAATGATGGTTTTACGAATCCATCGTAGTATTTTGCAGAAGAAAATATATAATGAACCCCTGAAGAATAGGAACAAGACGTGGCTAACACCTATTATCTAGAAGTGCCCTGGTGAAGAGTGAAGCCTCTCGCTGTTTAACTGCGGTCAGGGAGTACATGACCAGAGTGAGGGGACAGCTGTCATACTCACACTAACAACCACAAAAACACCTGCAAGAC
>NW_015739452.1:0-379 GCF_001515625.1 Sinocyclocheilus rhinocerous
TTCAAAAGAATGATACGGACATAGCTACTTCTCTCGTGGATCCTCATTAACACGCCAAAGAGAGCTTGGGTGGCTGTCAGGATTTTCAGGGAATAGCAACTACTCAAGTCCACTATTAGAGCTGTAGATGCTTGACTTCAACATTTACAACTGGCTTCATACTGACATTGTGTCAATTCTTACAAGACAATGCACTCTACCATTTGCAACATAAACAGCAAATTATAAAATATAAGATCCATCAATATAAAATGGCCACTGATAAGATGGTCTCCTACTGAGAAGTGATTCTGCTTAAATGAAAAATGCAGAGGAGAGTGAGTGTAAGTCATGGTGCACGAGGCATGTTTATTGTACTTACCCAGAAGGCTTTCACCTT
>NW_015739453.1:0-379 GCF_001515625.1 Sinocyclocheilus rhinocerous
TCTGAAAGAAAACACAAATGATACAAAGAGACAAATGCTTTAGTATAGAGGTGTCAAATTCAGCTCCTGGAGGGCTACCTGCAGCGTTTTTCTCCAACCCCAATTAAACACAAGCTAAACCAGCTAATCGAGGTCTTCAGGATGACTAGAAGATGTTTAGATACCTCTGTTTTTCAAGATCAGCGCTTACCACAACCCCCCTCCCCCAAAAAATTCCCCCATTATACCACAACACTCATAAAAACGCATTTTTAAACACAATTAAAAACATTTTTAGAAAAAAAAAATTCCCACAAAAGAAAACACCAGACTTTTAAAGAAAACACCAGTACATACGTTCACTGACTAAATTTTGCATTATTGTGAATTCAGTCATCAT
>NW_015739454.1:0-379 GCF_001515625.1 Sinocyclocheilus rhinocerous
TTTTTCTCCGTCTGCCCCACCGAGGACAACTCCAGCCCCACTCCCAGAGCCCAGCCAGCCATCACCATCACGCTGCATGGAACGTTCGCCAGAGCCCACTGCAGCCACAGAGCCCAAGCCTGTCGCGATTACAGAGCCAGTGCCATTTAAAGCGACAGAGCCAATCATCGCCCCGGAGCTAGGGATCGAGAGCGCGACTGACCAGGTGCGTGAGCCGGCAACACAGTGCGTCGTGGTAATAATTGTGGAGATTGAGGGCTTGGAGGGAAGCCCGCCCACACTGCAGCTCACGCTGAGGGTGAGCTGCAGCCAGTTTCTGGGAATTATTATGAGGAACTAATGGACATTTTTAAAAATGAACTTAATAGACTGGTTTGGG
>NW_015739455.1:0-379 GCF_001515625.1 Sinocyclocheilus rhinocerous
TTCTCCCATGTGTGAACCCTGATGGTAGAGAGCAGGCACAAGAGGGATTCTGCTCGCCCAGTAAGGGGTACACCAACGCTCATGGCACAGACCTGGACACAGATTTCTTCTATGGTCAGTCAACACTCGGCAGTGAAATCATGTCATTGAGCACTTCAAAGCTTTGGTTCGAGTAAATATAAGGTTTGTCTTCATACTTAGGCAATGCATCCGCACAGCCAGAGACGCGTGCCGTGATGAATCTGATTTATGGAGGGGGTTTCTCTCTCTCAGTAGTGCTAGAGGGAGGCTCTCTGCTGGCTACGTACCCCTATGACAGGCCTAATCAGCATGGTAACCAACAGCACAAAATATATATTTTTACAGTATTAATATTACC
>NW_015739456.1:0-379 GCF_001515625.1 Sinocyclocheilus rhinocerous
AAAATCATATTAGGAATCCAGAACCAAACTGAATTCTCCTTCAAACATTTTTTTAGCCAGTTTATTTTAAAAATGTAGTTTAGGGTAAAAAAATCTAAGACATTCAACCCTCCCTTTGAATATGGCTGTGTTAGGGATTTTCTACTGATGTGTTCCACCTTATTTTTCCATATGAATTTAAAATGAAGAGAGTCAATAGATTTACAAGTGTTAGAATCAATATAAAGGGGTATAGAAGGATAAATAAAGCGTGAAATACTTTCAGCTTTAGATAACAAAAGTCTGCCATAAATTGTAAGATCTCTTTGTAACCACAAACTGAATATTCGTTTGGCAGAATCTAATTTAGGATGAAAATTCAAAGAAATTCTTTCTTGGG
>NW_015739457.1:0-379 GCF_001515625.1 Sinocyclocheilus rhinocerous
TCTCCAGATAAAGCATGCTCTGCGCCTCCGCAAACTCCTCTGCTCGCTGCCGATGGACTTCTCGCTTATCGGCCAGGTCTATCTTATTCCCTGCAAACAACAACAGCAGTGAACAGGGCTCAAATGCTCTGGTTACAAGGACATTAAGTATCTGGTGACAGGTAGATAGTCTAACGTAAGCCAGTCAGTTTGTTCAGTGACAAACAGATCCAAAAACATATTAAACTAATGTTGACAGACAATTTCCTGCATTGGTTAACAGAGCGCATTGTGACCAACCGATGGATGCATGGATGGATGCTGACCTGAATAAGATATTTCAAATAAAAGATGTTTACATATAGTCCACAAGAGAAAATAATAGTGGAATTTATCATTT
>NW_015739458.1:0-379 GCF_001515625.1 Sinocyclocheilus rhinocerous
AAAAAAAAAAAAAAAAAGAAATAAACTGAATTTATGAAAATAAATAAATAAATAAATAAAACCGATTTCATAGCACCCTAAATTTTTAATTGTTATTAAACTGCACAAGTTTTATGATTTAAATTAATTCGAAATGCTTTTTGATTAAATTTACCCATTTAAAAGGAAAACACTGAATTTGGGAAATATCTGCAAATAGCCCTAAATTAAATTTTTTTATAAACTTGTAATAAGTTGTTGCTAAATTTTATATGATTCATTATTAACTTTTATAAGACATGTTTTTTGGTTACTAAAATTCAACCATTAAAACAGAATCCTGAAAAATTAAAACTGGGAAAAAAAGAAAAAAAAAAAAAAAAAAAGGTTTCATAGGGCC
>NW_015739459.1:0-379 GCF_001515625.1 Sinocyclocheilus rhinocerous
ACTCAGGGAACCATGGTTACATAAGTAACCTGAGACGTTTGTGTTCAACTGAAGAAACAAATTCAACCACATCTTGGATGCCCTGGGTTATAAGCAGATAAACATCAAATTTTCATTTTTCGGTGAACTATTAAGAAAACTCCAAAACCTTGCGACAATGTAAGACGTAGGCCTACGTAAAGTTCCTGACAGCAGGTTTTCCTCTAATACCAATAAGGTCTGGCTGCAGACATACTGGGCTAGTGGAGCTCCTCTCAAGAGCGGCAATACGTCACCTCCACTATCGACCATAGACTGTATAAAAACATGGATGTAGTGTCCATGACGTAACCCTTAGACTTCCGACGAGCGTTTTGAAGCCTAAAGTAGGCGGAGCCAG
>NW_015739460.1:0-379 GCF_001515625.1 Sinocyclocheilus rhinocerous
TTTTTTTTTTACCTTTGTATGTTTACATTTATATTTTTTGTGTGCTCTTATTGGAAAATGTAATGAAATCCAAATTCTTTTAATTGAAATGAAAAAATTATATTTAATGAAAGTAAATAAATATAAATATTCATATAAAAATATACAAAATATCAAATCAGTATGAATATAATTAGCAGACAAACAATTGAACGTTCTTGCATCTTATGTTACAAATATTTCTATTACAAAAAAGAGGGGAAAGTAACATTAATGGGGTATATATGAAACATAAAATGCTTGCATAATGCAGAGAAACATATACTTTTTGAGAACAGTTGTCAATGGGAAGAAGGTGTACCTTCCAACATGACAATGACCCAAAGCACACAGCAAAACT
>NW_015739461.1:0-379 GCF_001515625.1 Sinocyclocheilus rhinocerous
AGACTTAGACGTGGATCTCATGGCAGAGGCTGCTAAACGGTCAGTTTATGACAACATTAACACTGTATCCACTTTTACTTTGAGTGTGCTTAAAGAGTATTATGCACAGTCAATCAAAAAGTATCTGAACATTTAATTATAAAAGTGGACAACAGTTTTTTATTTTAGAAGTTGAGTGATAATTATGTTTCTTTGGCGACGCAGGTATGAAGGAACACATGACTTCAGGAACATCTGTAAGATGGATGTAGGTAATGGAGTCTTGCAGTTCCAAAGGACCATCTTGTCTGCCTCCATCCAGCCAGCCCAGCTTAACCCCACCTGCCCTAATGACCCACACCAACTCTATGTCTTCCAGGTCAAAGGTCTTGCTTTCCTC
>NW_015739462.1:0-379 GCF_001515625.1 Sinocyclocheilus rhinocerous
TGAAATCATGCGTTTTAAACCATATGAGTTTCAACTTCTGATATAGGGTTTTTCTGAGAGCACACATCCGAAGCACACGCACATTGACAATTATCTGTCAATGAAAACGAGTTTCTCTTTTAATTAAGTTAATTTTGGCAGATATTTATTCATTTTGATCATAAAAGTGAAAATATTTATTTATTTATTTTTTATGTAAAATTAATGTTTTAATATTTTTTTTTCTTTGAAGCATTGCTAATGCATATTTTGTTCCATTCAATTTATTCCTTAAATTTTCTTTAATTGGTCTTAAAAGTCTTAAATTTACCTTCATCAAACCTGCAGAAACCCTGTTTTTAGTGAATAAAATTCTGAGAGTGAGAGTGGTTATTTAAAC
>NW_015739463.1:0-378 GCF_001515625.1 Sinocyclocheilus rhinocerous
TTTATCACCAGCTAAGTAAAGATTTATGTGTGACTTATTCCCAAACAGAAGCAAAATCAGTATACTGGGTGAAATGTGGAAACAAAACACACACACACACACACACACACAAAACAATACAGAACAAATACACAATGAAAAACATAATAAAACTAATCAAAATAGACCAGCAGAAATTAAGCGCTAGAGTGTACACCAAAAAATCTTTTGAAAGTATGTGAAAATTCATTGCACTTATTCATTTTTTAAATATAAAAAACAATAATAATTTAATGTATCAGATTAATTTAATATATTCAATTTTATATATACTACTGTTTTTAAATAATAATAACAACAACAATAATAATAAAAATAAAATAATAATAATAATAATAA
>NW_015739464.1:0-379 GCF_001515625.1 Sinocyclocheilus rhinocerous
TGGACTGGTGAGCCTTCAGAAGTCCCTGCGGTTGACTACTGGTTCTGTAAGAGCGAGGGGGTATGGGACTCCGCACACGTCCACCTCCAGCGGGCAGTTCGGAGACATAAGAACTACGCAGATGTCCGTCGCACTGTGACTCCAACCTACCAACTGGGCGACCGAGTCTGGCTCTCCACTCAGGATATTTGTCTCCGGCTGCCCTGCAGGAAGCTGAGTCCCCGTTATGTCGGTCCTTTGCCTATCACGAGGCAAATCAATGATGTCACATATGAACTCCAACTCCCAGTTACGTACTGCATCTCACCTACCTTCCATGTGTCCCTTTTAAAGCCTTTTATTAATCCACTTCTCCCTCCTTCCACAGAACCCGAGATAC
>NW_015739465.1:0-379 GCF_001515625.1 Sinocyclocheilus rhinocerous
TGACGAGAACATGCAAATGTCACCAGTTATTTTAGTATTATTTATATACTATTATCATTTTAATTAATGTTTTGAAATAGTTTTTTTATTTTTATGTGTTTTTAATTATTATTTTTTATGTGCGTGTATTTTTATATCATTTTTATTTATTTATATTTAGGTTTAATTCACGTTTATTTTATTTTAGTTTGCATGTATTTCCAGTTAGCACTTTTAGTGACTCAGTTTATTTCAGTTTCTAATTTTGGCTTAGTTTAAGAGTTATTATATTTAAACAAAACTAACACCGAAACTAAAATATAACCATAAAAAAAAAAAAAGTTCTCATTACTTGTAATAAACTAAAATAAAATATTTAAACTTTATTTTAGCTAGTTGC
>NW_015739466.1:0-379 GCF_001515625.1 Sinocyclocheilus rhinocerous
AAAAAAAAAAATCAGTAAAACTAACAAAAAACTAAAGTTAAATTAGCAATGAAATGAAACTATTAAAAGCAGAATGAAAAAAGTAGAAATAAAAGCTAAATTGACGGCAAATTTAATTTTGTTTTTCTAATGAAAAAACTCAAACTAAACTAAAAATAACGACGGAATCAAAATAAACTATATTGAAACAATAAAAACTAAAAAGGTTTCTGCTAATGAAAACGACGACAGAATGAAAACTAATCCAAACTAAACTAAAGTGAAACTGCACACTGGACGTAAATCCAGAAAGCAACCTGAATGAACCGAGCTGTGAGGTTGACCTCTGACCTGTGAAGTGCAGGTTGGCGGCGTCCTCCAGCAGCTGCTCCTTCATGCC
>NW_015739467.1:0-379 GCF_001515625.1 Sinocyclocheilus rhinocerous
GAGCAAAGCATGGACATCGGTGAAGAATTTCAGAAGCTTCTAACTACATCTCCCAATTCAAGAGGTAAGAGCATGTCTATTCATTGCAGCTGCTTGTGGAAGGCACAGATGTGAATTAGAGGATTCCTGGTTTCTTTAAAGTGATGTGGAAACGTAACAGTATTCTAGCCGTTGGGCATATATCAGTTGAACACTCGTTATTGCTGTGCATTGTGGAATTGAATGAGTGCACTCGATAATGTTCACTAAGGTTTTGGACACCACTGAAAATGGCTGTCCCCTCAAAAAGTGCCCTATTTAAGCGTATGGAGTGATTTCTGACACAGGGTTTGTCTTTTTAAAAGGCTTTCTTCTCAAATAACATTGTATGTCCTCATCT
>NW_015739468.1:0-379 GCF_001515625.1 Sinocyclocheilus rhinocerous
TCCATATATTTTACTTTGATTGGGAGAAGCCACACATACCCCAGATCCCTCCTTCCCTTTTACTATTCCCTTCTCTTTGAACTGTTGTCTATACGTGAATAAAGACCATTGGGTCAGCGGAGGCTTTAAGAAAGCAGATTAGACCTCATTGTCTGTGAGTAAAGAAAGCAAAAGTCACGCTATGAATAGCCAGATGTAGACTCCTTCAGCAGCAGAGCGGATAGCAGTAATGAACCTGACTGAGGTGACTGTGTTTGAGGCAGTATTTGAGGCTAATATCAGTACAAACTGAATTATTCTTTTAAAGAGTCTTCTGCCTTTGTTTTTATAAAGGAATAGTTCACACAACTGATAATTCGATCATCATTTATGCACCCTC
>NW_015739469.1:0-379 GCF_001515625.1 Sinocyclocheilus rhinocerous
TAGGGATTTTCAGTTTACTTGCATTGTACATTATGATCTGACAGTGTAAGACAGTGCTCAGCAAACTTCTTGAGCCCAAGATCCCTGACCACAGCCCTGATGAAACACAAGGTTTGTACCTATAAGAGTTGAGAGAAAAAAACAGCTCAGATTGTACCTCCAACTTGAGGCATTTTATTTAGGCTAATTATATTTGAATTACATGAAATGCTTTGGTCCCACTTTCAGATTAATGCAACTAAGAACAGTAACACTTGCAGCGAGCAGATCGTATGAAGTTGCCTTTGTTAATGGCACTAGAAGCTTGGCAAACAACCAGGGTCCTGAGATGCAAAACATGTAGCATAATGAAAGCAAGACCAAACAAATACATTTACCC
>NW_015739470.1:0-380 GCF_001515625.1 Sinocyclocheilus rhinocerous
AAAATAAAAATAAAAAATAAACAATTAATTCAAAACATGAATAAAAATTTTAATACTATATAATAATATTATAATAACTGCTAGGAATAAATTTAATCTATTTACATGTCTCATTTTCAGAACGTGCAGACAAAAACTTGAATAAATAAAATAATAAAATAAAATTAATACTTTTTTTTTCAGGTAGTTGCCACAGCAACTTTTCTCATTTTTATTTCATTTAACTTGAAATATTAAAACAACTAAAACTGAAATAAAAATGAATAAAACTGTATAGAAATAATAATAATAATAATGACAAAAATACCCAACAAAATTACTAAAACTTTAACTAAAACTAAAACTGAAAAAAAAAAAAAAAAATTATAATAATAATTCAA
>NW_015739471.1:0-380 GCF_001515625.1 Sinocyclocheilus rhinocerous
AAAATTATTTAAGATATTGTAATTTTTAATATAGAAAGTGATTTATAACTGCATTTTTATTGATTTAACAGTTTTTTAAATTCATAAATCATCACACAAAAAAACTGGATGAAAATGAATAACATTTGACTGTAAAATAATTATTTAAAATTTGTTGTATCCACATTAATTCAAATATTAGGAAAATGTATATATAAAAACATACATAAAATAAATAATAATATTAACAGTAATAATAAAATTAATAAAGCACCCAAATCCCAGATTTCATAATGAAGGTGCTCTTTAGTAATTATTTAATTTTTAAAAAGTTACAGTGTCATATATATATATTAAATTTTTTTGTATTTTTTTTTTTACAGGAGATTGTGAACATCTAC
>NW_015739472.1:0-379 GCF_001515625.1 Sinocyclocheilus rhinocerous
TGGTATAACGCCCTAAATAAAATCTCACAGGAACCTCAATTTTTTATATCACCTTCAGATTTGGAACATATCTTATTTAGACATATGGCTTTAATTTGATAGCAATTTTGGATTAAAAAATATTTTGCTAAATATTTATTTTATATAAAATTAAATAAAATTAGTACACTGCAAAATTAGTAAAGCTACCATTAACAGAATTACCATTAGGCTATACATTACATTACATGCAAGTAGAAGGCTTAATGAATCTCACCACTTAGGCTATTTTAGCAGACAACACGTGTGTGAGGAGTGGGGGCGGGGCCGAGAGCCGTGGGAACGGAGCGAGGCTGGAGGAGTAATTGATAATGAGCGACACCTGCACCACTCACCGGTC
>NW_015739473.1:0-380 GCF_001515625.1 Sinocyclocheilus rhinocerous
AAACACAAGGATATTTTATATAAAGAATATTTTCAGACATAATTAATTTCATTTTAATAGCTTTTTCATTTGATTCAATGAATTCATAAAGACTTCGTTCATGAATGAATCAGCCATTCTGAACGAATCAATTGAATCAATGACTCACTCATTATGACTAACTTTCTGCCACTTACTGGCAGTTTCAGTGTCAGCAAAGTGTCATTTCATGTTTTTCCCATCATATTCTATATTCAAAATTTCATATGGAAAACATTGCATTAATGCATTAATGTCAGGTGTGTTAAACAGTCTAAATAAATGCATATAAATGCCACTTCAGATGCAGCTTCTGCAGTCTAAAGATGGATTCTGTTGATACTGATTTCATTTGACTGGTA
>NW_015739474.1:0-380 GCF_001515625.1 Sinocyclocheilus rhinocerous
AAAAAAGACAGGAAATTTCAGTTTTGACAATATGGGACCTTTAATGCTTGATGTGACATTTCATTTGTTTGTTTAGCGTTTTCTTTGAATTTAAGTGATTTACCAAATAAAGGGGAAACACAATCAGATGGAAATGTTTTTTAAGTTAGAGCAGAAGTGAAATTGGCAGGACAGCAGAGGAAAATATTGTCTAATCATCATCGCTCTCCTTTCTCCAAATTCTCTCAATGGGTCTATTAAGAGTTTAACAAATACACTATGATATTTGAGACCCATTTGTTCTCTTGTATAAAACAAACGAAACAAAAAGAGCGGGAATTGAAACAAAGGAACCATATTCATATCATTCTGCTGATGTCGTTCAAACACGGAGCGGTGGG
>NW_015739475.1:0-380 GCF_001515625.1 Sinocyclocheilus rhinocerous
CCCCTTCTAATGAGGGAGTTTTTCTTTTAAACAGAAGGCTTATATAATAACCCTTGGGGCGTTTTAGAAAAAGACTGACAGAATGCAGCACCATCAGATTTAATAAACTCTCCTCTTCTAGAGGGAAAAAAAGCTTTGTTTTACTCTCCAAAAACATACTGGAAAGGCTTAAGCTAAGGCCTAAACTATTCTCTTTGGCCTTTTTAGCATGTATTAGACCTGATTACTTTTGGACAATTTGTATCCAGACAAGCGATTATTAGTTTAAGAAATCAATCTTCAAAATGCATTTTGGACGCTTGAGCAAAACAAAGCATTGATTGTCAAAGCAATTCTTGGTCCATTATAGTCATCCGTCCATGTAGTTTATTTAATTTAGT
>NW_015739476.1:0-380 GCF_001515625.1 Sinocyclocheilus rhinocerous
AGGTAATATAAGGATATTTTGGCAAAACTTTTCAAGATGCAGGGCTGGGTCACACAGTTTTCATTTAGCAAGGACCTGTTCTGGGCCTCAAGGTGTCTTGTACTGGTCTGGTTTTGATCTTTTAGGGGGTCTTATGTTGGTCTGGTAATGAATACTGCTCGATTGTGACTTTTCTCACCTCTTTTGGGCTTTTTCATCTTGATTTTCTGCACAGAAGGCCTTCACCTCAAACTCCACTGCACAACGCTGCACAAACACAAACACTTTTGCTCCAATTAATCACACAAATACATTTCAAACCATAGTTAACTAAAACTAAAAGCATGAAAAAACTCCCGTTACTTTAAATAAACTTAAACTGAAAAAAAAATCTAAATACA
>NW_015739477.1:0-380 GCF_001515625.1 Sinocyclocheilus rhinocerous
CATCCTCATTTTCACTCTCTGTGAAACACACTTAGTTTAAAGGGGTGTTTCCTCTAGCAGAAACAGAAGTAAACGCCCACTGCTGTGATTGGCTGACGTCATCACACTGTAGCCACGTCCTCCTTTACAGCATGTCGTGTGTTTTGATGCTCGAGATAGAGCTGTTAGAACCAAGACAGAAGAAATTAAAACAACGCA
Organism: Sinocyclocheilus rhinocerous; assembly: GCF_001515625.1. Lineage (NCBI taxonomy): Eukaryota > Metazoa > Chordata > Actinopteri > Cypriniformes > Cyprinidae > Sinocyclocheilus > Sinocyclocheilus rhinocerous. The sequence continues at coordinate 199 of NW_015739477.1, forward strand.
AACATTTGCAACCCAAAGCAACGTAAAAGTAACCAACTATCTAGATTTCTAGATGGCAGTAAAACCAAAATGTTACAATGCAATAAAAACATACTGCAAGTTTCAGAATTCAAACGAACTCCCCAGTTTAAGTTCTGTTCTACCCTTCTTTCGGTAGGTAATTGAAATCAGGAGAACGGTGA
>NW_015739478.1:0-380 GCF_001515625.1 Sinocyclocheilus rhinocerous
AAATAACTTCAACTTTTGGTAACTTTTACTCTTTGTTATACTGATTGTTATACAAAGAATTATGATTTTTTTTTTTCATCCTTCTAATTCCAATTTTAAATTCTGCAAATAGGACTTATCAAAAATTAGTTACAAAAAAAATCTTAATTATTCTTGTCTTATTGTCATAAATAATGAGAAATTGCATTGCAAATTCAATAAATGAAGTATAATTGTGATAACTAAATAATACCAAACATAGCATGTGCTTAATAAATAGTAACAGTGACAACAATAGCGTACAAAACTGCAATAAGGCAGTCAGAACGCAATATTAGCGCTTGGAATAAATTACATTTTTCATTTCTTTGTGGATTTTACACCATGCCAACGGTCATTGG
>NW_015739479.1:0-380 GCF_001515625.1 Sinocyclocheilus rhinocerous
CAGTCAGTCATTTAGGTTTGGAATGGCATGGGGTTCCTCTTTAAAAGAAAGGCAAGTCAAGCTAAATTTATTTCACAGCACTTCAAAAACATTCTTGAATCAAGATACATTTACTTTAGAAGCAAAATGACAATTATTTTATGAAAGAAAAAAACTATTAAATTAAGTGAGTTTATACTTTAAAAAATAGTGGGTCAAGAAAGTGGGGTAAGAAAATGAACTTAATTAAAAGGGAAAAACAAGTTGTTTTTTTTTACCTCATTGGGGGATTTTTTTAAAATCTAGTTTTAAGCAAAAACTCATTTTGATATTTCATGTCATTTTGCATCTCATGTAAATGTATCTTGATTTAAGAATGTTAAGATATTTGTACTGGAAAA
>NW_015739480.1:0-380 GCF_001515625.1 Sinocyclocheilus rhinocerous
CTACGTGAGGAATGAGACATATCAAATGCTTATCACATTTTCTCGGCTATGTAGGGTATTAGGGAGACGACCATTGAGAAACCAATGGGCAAAAGGGTATAAATGTAGAGATGCATGCTCACTTGTTTTTGTCATACATATGGCGGAGCTCACTGCTGTATTGTTTGACCTTCTTGCAAAAATAAATAATTAAAAGACCGTCTCTGACCATGTTCTTGATTTAGGAAGAAAAATTCTATTACACACTGTAAGTTATCTGTGTGAACGCTTTACACGTTTTACCACCATATCAAAATGCATAGGAACCTGGCTAATTTTAGGTTCGTCTGTGGTTTGCCAAGTTGTCCTTGTAGTTTTCAGACTCTGTCTGCACTAAAGTC
>NW_015739481.1:0-380 GCF_001515625.1 Sinocyclocheilus rhinocerous
CGTATTATACAATATGTTATGTATCTTATACAATATTTCAAGACAAAAATGCTGATTAAAAATATACATATTTGCAGTGTTCTAGCTGATTGTTGATTTACATGTTTTGAGAGATTCACAGTAAGGACGACTGACATTATGAACTAAAGCTGTTTTTCAGGTTCATTTTCACAGCCACATTTATTTGTTCAGTCCTTCCCTGCGACCCAGGACTCCAGGAGGCTTTTGTGTTGACTTCCCCTCTGCAGTCAATTTCCCTCAATCCCAATATGCGGTTGAGGGGGAAAGAAAGGCAAGCTGTTAATTGATTGGCAGCAGTTTGCATATACAGTACCGGAAAAATGTCACGTCAAGCTGTTTGTGTGACCTAACTGGCTCTC
>NW_015739482.1:0-380 GCF_001515625.1 Sinocyclocheilus rhinocerous
TTAAAAGTAACTGAGAGCTATAAAGTTAAACTAATTGATATATATTCCTTAATATTATATTTTTTAAATATTTTCTTTACTTTTTATAATTTATTTTATTATGTAGCCTATTTTATTATGTTAAATAATGTTTTTTAAATAATGCAGAAATCATTCAAATATGCCAGTTTTTTATTACTTGAATGTGAGTAAAGACATGTAAAAAAAAAGTTTCAAACTAGATGAGTAAAGTTCAAAAACAAACTTTGAAGTTGGCTTGAAAAAGCCTTGTCTAAAAGTTAGAAGTTGTAAGTTTCGATAGATGCTGATAGTATTTCTAGCATGGTTTAACATGTTGTTAGCATGTTTCTAACATAATTAGCATGTTGCTAACATGTGTC
>NW_015739483.1:0-380 GCF_001515625.1 Sinocyclocheilus rhinocerous
AGGTAAATAATTAGATTACTGATGTCCATGTAAACGTAGTCGGTGTTAAAAGATGTTTAGATTAATGCTTCATCTAGGTTTTATGTTAATTTAATATTTTGTATTTGCTGTAAAACAAGCAAAATGTTACTTGCAATTGTGTGGCACTAATTAGTAACTGAGACAAAGTCATTGGTTGTGAAACACGTTTCACAACCAGCTCCGTTGTCCCGTCATCTGTATTAAATCAGAGGGTGAACACCACTGCATTCAGCTTTATTTATCTGTCTCCTGCTAGTAGCTGGAAGTCCTGATTTAGTTTCTAATATGACCGCCTTAAATGTGGTTGAGCAGTCTTATCCAATAAAATATGAGAAAAGTGATGGATCTGGGTGTGTTTT
>NW_015739484.1:0-380 GCF_001515625.1 Sinocyclocheilus rhinocerous
CACAACCGCTCAGAGACATGGCTGAAACCGCTCCAGCTGCCGCCGCTGCGCCGGCTAAAGCTCCCAGAAAGAAATCGGTGTCTAAACCCAAGAAAACGGGCCCGAGCGTCAGGGGCCTCATCGTCAAGACTGTGTCCGCCTCCAAGGAGAGAAGCGGCGTGTCCCTCGCCGCCCTGAAGAAGGCTGTTTCTGCCGGTGGCTACGATGTGGAGAAGAACAACTCCCGCGTCAAGCTCGCCATCAAGAGTTTGGTGACCAAAGGCACCCTGGTCCAGACCAAAGGTACCGGCGCCTCCGGCTCCTTCAAGCTTAACAAGAAACAAGCCGAGACCAAGAAGAAACCGGCCGCCACCGCTGCAAAGAGCCCCAAAAAGGTGAAG
>NW_015739485.1:0-380 GCF_001515625.1 Sinocyclocheilus rhinocerous
AATAAATAAAGAATTGAATGAACGGACAAATAGCTAACTAAAATCAATCAAACCAAGTAAATAAAAATAAATAACCAAAAGAACTAAATAAAGATTTAAATAATTAGAGAACTAACTAAATTAATACATAATATAATTAAGGAACTAAATAAAAAAATAAAAAAGAACTAAATAATGTAAAAACTAAATATGTCAATAAAGAACTAAATAAATGCATTTTCATTCAAATTCCCAATTATAATATTTATATGTTATGATACTTAAAGTTTGATGTGAGGTACAGAGGATGTGTAAGCTGACCTCTCATAGATGGTCTTCAGTGTGACCTGGTCTGAGACTCCATCAGTTTCCTCCAGGAAGAGAATGATCCAGGATGTGCG
>NW_015739486.1:0-380 GCF_001515625.1 Sinocyclocheilus rhinocerous
AATTGTAATAATATTTCACAATATTAGTTTTTACTGTATTTTTGAATAAATAAATGTAGCCTTGGTGAGCATTAGAGATTTAAAAAAGTCTTTCCTAAGATATTAAAATATTTTTATTAAAATATTTTTTGCTGAACTGTTTATCTCACAAGTTTATAACTTCAATACATAAAACAATTACTGTCAGACTTTGTTCAGTGTTGTGTGTGTGTTTTCCTCCCTGTTATGTGGGTCTGCTCGTAGAACAGTTGTTCCGGGTGTGATGTTTTTTTTTTCTTAGCAAAGTGGAGTGACGTCATCTGGGATTTCTACTATTTAAACCTCAATTGCGGATCTCTCTCTCTGCTTTTGTTCGCTGGGTCTCTCGCTTCACGGCGAGA
>NW_015739487.1:0-380 GCF_001515625.1 Sinocyclocheilus rhinocerous
ACACACACACACAAGTGCACAACAGATAACTTACAATCAGACAGAGAAGCTGTGCTGCTGGTGTTCATACACACGTGCTCCTCCTCTCTCTCATTCTTCTGCTTCACCGATCTTCTTTTCCAAAAGGCTCATTGTCCACTAACCCCCATTCAATTTCCTTAAGCGCCAAGCATCGCCCAGGCCACAGAAGTCTACTAAATTAGTAGATCAATAAGCTATCTGAAACTCTTTAGGGGGTATTGAAAAGCCCTGTTCTCTTCTCCAGTTGCTCGTCCTAACGAATAGGATGTTGTTTATGTTGTAATGTGCTGTGTCATGGAGTTCTTGTTACAAGTGTCCCCCTGGACCACTGGCCACTTCAGGGACTCACTGGCTCACTC
>NW_015739488.1:0-380 GCF_001515625.1 Sinocyclocheilus rhinocerous
GTGCATTAATGATGGCTGTCACTTCAGACATGAATGTCACTAATACCTCATGGGTAAGCTGTGTGTACCTGTCTTTCAGGAGCATTGAATCCAGGATTCGTCTGGTTATTCCAATCATACGTTCCCAGGCACCACCCATATGAGACGAGAGTGGTGGATTGAACACCCAGGAACATCTTTGCTCAAGGAGATATTCTCTCACTGCTGTTTGTTCGTTCTCACTCATTTTAAGCTCTCTAGAGGCACCAACGAAATTCGTCCCACAGTCGGAGCGTAGTTGCTTGGCCGGACCTCTGATAGAAAAGAATCTCCTGAGAGCATTGATGAGACTTGAAGAAGTCATTGACTCAATCACCTCAATGTGAACTCCTCTGGTACAC
>NW_015739489.1:0-380 GCF_001515625.1 Sinocyclocheilus rhinocerous
AATCTTAGCTATAAATTAGACAAATTTAAAATAAATGTATTTTACTTTATTTGAAGTGCAAATTTTGTAGGGCAACAACTAGGCCTTTCTCCAGTTAACATTATTTAGGATAAAATTCCAATAAAATGTATTTTTGAAAGACTTGACTAATATATTTAGTGCATCCTAGGTCAAATATTTAGATACACTCTATAGCAGAGACTGGCCACTTGTAAGTTAGAAACTCCCACTTTCAAAAAAAGAGCCAAATGACCTTTTGCCAAATGATTTTGATGACCTTGGCTGCATCCAAAATCGCATCATTTCCTACTATTTAGTAGGTGAAAAACAGTATGTGCCAAAAATATATGTTTGAATTCACAGTATTCATAAAAGAGTAG
>NW_015739490.1:0-379 GCF_001515625.1 Sinocyclocheilus rhinocerous
TTTTTTTTTTTTGAATGAACGATCAAAAAGGAAGGATAAACAATACAGATTTATTTTCACAGGCTTCTTTGATTATTTTTACCAATGTGCCAAAAAAGACTGTATGTGCACTAACTAACCGTTTAAAGGGAAACTAAACTACTATCTACAAAAGCCAGCTTAATTGAACTCTACTTCATCTCTACATTATTTTTCACCACACACACACACTGCAACTCAGCTTTACAAAGAATACCACCTAACAGCCAGGGGTCAAATCTGGATTTCTGAAGTGGGGGAGTCAAAAGATCATGAGTTTAATCAAAGGCCCTTGACAAAACTAAACACGACCCTCTGAGCCTTAAAGGGGTCATATGATGCGATTTCAAGTTTTCCTTTC
>NW_015739491.1:0-380 GCF_001515625.1 Sinocyclocheilus rhinocerous
AATTAATGCAGCCTTGGTGAGCACAAAAAACTTTTGAACAGTAGAGTATATAGACATAAATTTTACATACAAACATAAAGTCTCCATGGCTTTTTTTACCCCTCTCTTTTGTATTCAGTATGTTTATATTGTAAGAACAATGTGAATTTACACAATTTTTTCAATTTTATTTAGAAGTATAGAGGAGCAGTGATCACATTTTGGCTGTGGGTTTGGCAGGCTGAGGCCGCACCCACTTCTCCCCTGTAACACAAAAGAAAGGCAACAATTGGACAATGAATAGTAAAATTAAATATTTTAATAATATCCCAAGGTTAGTTAGGAATTTATGGTTTAAAATAGGGCTGGGTATCGATTCAGATGTTCCAATTCGATTCGAT
>NW_015739492.1:0-380 GCF_001515625.1 Sinocyclocheilus rhinocerous
AATTCTGAGTATGGGACACCATACTTGGCTACATGTCACGTCACTCACGTTCCTGTCATTGCACATGCAAGGCCTTTGGATTTTGCCTTAGGATTCTGGACTGCAGTCTCTTATAGTGGACACTCGTGTTTGCAGCCCCATCATGACCTGAAAATAGAAAAAATTCAGGGTCAAGGTTATTTAATTTCAGTAGAGCCATCACAAGATTTTCAAGAGCATCTCCGCTTGTTAAATGCACATTGCACACCTGAATGATTCATGTTGTGTACATATCTCACAATAAAGAAAACTGTTCAGTGTGGGACACATCTGTCATTTCATCAAACCTCAGATGAACAACAACACATGACATATCACACCATGTCATTACTTACTTGGCA
>NW_015739493.1:0-380 GCF_001515625.1 Sinocyclocheilus rhinocerous
AATACTGTTTCATAAGATGAAAAACCCCACAAAATTGGCTCTGTAATGTCTGCATGTTGCTACATCCATTCCTCCCCATCGAGTTAAGAGGACCCCCGTCACTACTGATGAAAGCATCTCCACTACAAAGCCTCGCTGAACGGATGGTGCTGCTTGAAGCACTGGGCAGCATCAGGTTGAAAGCTTTGGACTACAGAATATTTTCCCATATGTTAGCTGGGTCACTCTCTTGCCTTCTGGTACACTTTAGATGTGCTGTGAAATAATTTTTGAGTAATGGCTTCTTTCCAGTTACTTTCCCATGAAGGAACATGTTGATACACACTGGGTTTTCTGCAAATATATATTTACGTTACATATATATATATATATATATATAT
>NW_015739494.1:0-379 GCF_001515625.1 Sinocyclocheilus rhinocerous
CATATTAGAATGATTTCTGAAGGATCGTGTGACACTGAATGGCTGATGGATAATGACTGATGAAAATTAAGCTTTGCATCACAGGAATAAATTACATTTGATACTATATTAAAACAGAAAACGGTTATTCAAACAGTTATTATGTTTCACAACATTAATGTTTTTTTCTGTATTTTTTAATCAAATAAATGCAGCCTTAATGAGCATAAGGGACTTAAAATATTAAAAATCTTTTGAAAGGCAGTGTATGAATAATAAGGGCATGTGCATGTTTGTGTAATAGGTTTATTGTTTATTACTTTGGAAGCATTGTGCTGTTTCACACATTCATGTCAATGAAGCTCATCTGAATGAGATAGCAAGAGAGAGAGAGAGAGAG
>NW_015739495.1:0-380 GCF_001515625.1 Sinocyclocheilus rhinocerous
AAAAATTAGAATACAAAGCAAAATGTGAGGATTTGCACTAGTGGTCTCAGACTTTGGGATCCCTCTGTATATTTATCAACTCCGTATCCATATATATGCTGACGACATCATACCCTGACACAGATTTTAATATGCAAGAATTCCTTCCTCCTTGTTTCCTCAAAGATCTTTTTTTCATCTCATGCCAGAAAATGGGAGGAGGGGATAAAGAGAGAGAGAGGGAAAGAGCGCTCGAGAGGCAATTGTGAATTGCTAGTGTGAAAGGACAGCCCACATACATGGGTAACGGGAGAATTCACAACCCGGCAACTTGCACTGACTAATTTAGACATCCATCCCTGGGTTGCTTAGCAACACTCGGGGGCTTGATTCCCATACAG
>NW_015739496.1:0-380 GCF_001515625.1 Sinocyclocheilus rhinocerous
AATGACTCTGTCTAAATAGAAGATAAAGGCTTATGGATAATTACTCGGCATTGGAAAAGTCTTTAAACGGGCTGTGTAGTAGAGGGAACTGTCATGTCTTAATGAACTGTACATTCAATAATGTAGTGTAGAATGAATTTGAGTAACATTCAGCATGTATAGGGAAGTGCTTTGAGTACTAAGCACTACAACATTACCTCAAGACAGTTATTGGAACGTATTACGATGTTATGATGGCATGACAAGCAGTACACCTTTGAAAGTATGCAGTCTTTGTGACTTTTATTAGTAACATACAGCATACAAATACCAATAGCCACTTTCACAGACAAAACTCTTGTAATTCTCAAGAATTTTTCAAAGAAAATGGCAGATGCCAG
>NW_015739497.1:0-380 GCF_001515625.1 Sinocyclocheilus rhinocerous
AAGAAACCGGTGTTCATTACATGCCCACCATTCGAGAGGATTCCCCATGGTGGGAATGTCAGGCATCTGAAAATAATCTTGAATCTCATCTTCATTGGTAGTTGGCTGCTTTGCCGTAGGATCGTGGCTTTTGTAGTTACATCCAAAGAGCTCCTCGGGATCAGCCTCGAGTCTTGGTGCCCTTTTATACTTCCGGGAACCCGCCTATGATGTCATGGGCCATGTGAACCAATAGGATTGGTGTTGTTTCACACGTGCTTCAGACACAGGTCATGCTGGCTGCATTCCCCAATGTGCCCCCTAGGGGGCACAGCGTGGAGTTCCCTTGAAGGGGAACTTGCAATCCAAGTTGTCTGTACACTGCAGTGGAAAAAAAAAAA
>NW_015739498.1:0-380 GCF_001515625.1 Sinocyclocheilus rhinocerous
AAGCTGGAACATAAATATCTACAAGGACAGAGAGGCGGATGTTAGTGCTTCCAACAAGGACAGCATTTTAAGGCATACAAAATGTAGGCAGCTGCCTTCTATGATACCTCATTTTCACCAAATTTTAAGGCAACATCACATGCATCCACTGCGGATAACTTGAATGAAGAAAATCATTCAGCTATATTTTTTTTATTCAATAATGACAAGTATAGATAAAATTTGTTTAATTTAAAGACTTTTTTTATGAATACTATTTTATGCCTGACACCGTTTTATCCACGTGCATAAAGTGACATGCAAAAAGCTATTAGCTGTTGAATTAGAAAGGTTGATTACTGCTGTTAGTATAGTATCTATTAATATAATTATTTTTTAGC
>NW_015739499.1:0-380 GCF_001515625.1 Sinocyclocheilus rhinocerous
AATTGTTGTTAATGTACATAATGACTTCACCCTAGGCTGTAAAATAGTGTATTGTGCATTTTTCAGTGAAACGTTTGTCTTGCTGTGGCTCTGTTAAAGTCTAGCTTCATATAGAGAGCTGTAATATAGATCACGCTTTCTCTTTCCGTTTGCTCTGTTTTTTTAAACACGGAACTTCAAAATCATCGATGCCACTTTGTCCATTCTTGAAGTGAATTTTTGCCCGTTTGGTGATTAAATAAACTGTTTTGGACCGTCGCTTGAACTGAACACGATGCATCAAGTGTGTGTGATCCCTAAATATCAGTTGATTAATTTTATCGGCCAGTGTGGTCCAACTAGGGCTGGGTTTTGACACAAATTTCACGATTCGATTCGAT
>NW_015739500.1:0-380 GCF_001515625.1 Sinocyclocheilus rhinocerous
AGAGCCATTATGGAAATACAGAACAGGGCTTCAGTGGCTCGCTCTAAAATACGGCCCTGAGTGATTTGCACAAGGTTCTGCCCACAAATCTGTCTATTAGCCGGGTAATACAGTGATACTGTAATCATGGGCACAGACACCGTAATAACCAATAGTTTCCCAATAGGGTTACAGATACAAACAGGAGAGTACATTACTTGATCTCTGTTTATCACAGAAGCCTAAATGCAATTCTGAAACTCTTGAGAAAAAAAGCATATTTCAGTCTTTAAACAGAAGAAGGTTTTTTTTTTTAACTAATTAGAATTTCTTTTGCATTGTGACATTTTTTTTCTCTAAAAATTAAGCACAATTTTCCTCATTACTGTGGTGTGTCTAGA
>NW_015739501.1:0-378 GCF_001515625.1 Sinocyclocheilus rhinocerous
ATAATGTTCTTTTTAGCAGCATCATATGACCCCTTTAAAATGTAGGTAAAAACAAACAAAACGTAGAAATATAAATTACCAATACACTGTAAATGTTTGAAAAAAAAAATATACAAATAATAAAAAATACATTTATATGTATTGTCTTTTAAATTACAAAACTGAAAATGAAAATTTTGAGATAAATTTCACAATACAATTTAAAAATATGAAAGTAATTTACATAATTTTATATACGAGTTTATATTTATATATTTACATATGTCCATTTAATTTCAAAATAGAAAAGTAAAATTTAAAACAAAATTGCTCGTAAAAAAAAAAAAAGAAAATTATTAAATTAATTAATTTGCATATGTCTATTTCATTGCATGTCTA
>NW_015739502.1:0-380 GCF_001515625.1 Sinocyclocheilus rhinocerous
AAGTGGTTTTTACAGGATTTAGCGGCTTCTTCCTCAAACAAAACCTGAGAAACACCATATTAGAAAAGCATTCGCTCTGAGACGGAAACAAAGAGCTTGTCTCTGACGATCACATAAACAGCACAATCAGAACCAGCTGTGTGGTTTTGGTTACACACTGAGCTCTAAATATGTGGAAGTGCCAGGGAAGAGTCTATTTTGGGTAGACAAGAAAATACTAATTTAGCAAACCCAGAGATTAAAAGCAAATGCTTCTCTGTTGGTTTGTCTGTTGGGTGCAACCATGTTTTGCTCAGACGCTGCTCGTTTATAACTGGAAATATTCAGTGCATATGTCATATGTGACTCTGGAGCACAAAAGCAGTGTTAAGTCGCTGGGG
>NW_015739503.1:0-379 GCF_001515625.1 Sinocyclocheilus rhinocerous
GTTTGTACAGTATAAAAACCATTACGCCTATGGAATGTCCCCATTAAATATGGAAACCTAACATGTGTGTGTGTGTGTTTAGGATTTGCTGAATAAAAGATATATCCCTTGCACATATTCAATGAACCCTCCAACCATGTCTGAGAGGTTCCTCTCAAAGTCTTTAATGATGTCCATAAAAAAAACAGATTTGTGAATCTTCTGTTCGGTTATTGTGTTATGATATGGTCCATATATAATAAAACATTAAAGGGATATGTCTCTTACAAATGAAAATTTGCTGAAAATGACCTCACCCTCAGGCCATCCAAGATGTAGATGAGTTTGTTTCTTTACAGATTTGGAGAAATGTAGCATTGCATCAGTGTCTCAGCAATGG
>NW_015739504.1:0-380 GCF_001515625.1 Sinocyclocheilus rhinocerous
CATCATATGACCCCTTTAAAGAAACTGTTCAGCCAAAAAGTCAGTGCTTCACACTCCAGTCCAGTAGGTGGCAGATATGCACCTGGTATGCAATCCATCATAAAAACACCAGAACAACACCACCACCACATTTCAGTGGTTGGTGATAATGTTCCTTGTTTAAATATTGGGTTGTTTTTTGGAGCACTTGGAAAAATGGAAAGAAAAATGGAAATTTAGACAAAGCGCTGCAGGTAGCTGCTATTATTCCAACACTCCACAGGGCGATTAAGTCAGACAAATCTGCACTGTAGAACCATTGAAAATAATGTTACAGTTGTCGGAATGGAAATGATTGTGGGAGCAAGTTAATGACAGGAAGCTAAAAAGTCTGGCGATGG
>NW_015739505.1:0-380 GCF_001515625.1 Sinocyclocheilus rhinocerous
GGTGTCATCGTCTACTACCTCTAATTCTGTTCCTGCAATCCCATTCAAACTTCCTGCATGATCTCATCCAGCACCTGAGCAGTTGCTGGGCAGCAGATGCCAAGTCACATGACAAAATGATTCACATGAACTTTTACCACAGCCAGAAACTGAAAATGAAGGACTGGTCCTCACTGATCAGAGTGTCCTTTCCAAAGATCTTTTTACCACAAGCCATTCAATTTCAATCAGTCGGGCAATCTGAAGCAACAGTGACTGTTGGTGATGTAACATGGGTGTGTTCATATGGCAGAGTTTAAAGGGAAAGTTCACGCAAAAATGAAATTCTGTCATCATTTACTCACCCACGTCATTTAAACTCATAGGAATTTTGATCATAT
>NW_015739506.1:0-380 GCF_001515625.1 Sinocyclocheilus rhinocerous
GTGTAGCCTCCATCACAAACGCCCTGGACCTACAGACAGCATTTGGAATGAGTTTAAATAATTACTGTGGTTTACTTGTGTGAAAAAGAAGTGCACTTTAGCACACTTTTAAAAAGAGTATTTATTACAGAAATACTATACAGTACTTTAAAAGAACATATATAAGTGCAAAATGCATGTAATGTTTTCAGACACTTAACTGAATGTAAAAAATTTATTTTAGTATGAATTTATATTAAATGCAATTAGTTTAACTTTAGAGTGCTTTTTGACCCACTTAAAGGAATAGTTACCCCTAAAATGAAAATTTGCTGAAAATGTAAATCTCCAAAATGTTGGAGAAATGTAGCATTGCATCAGTGTCTCATCAATGGATGCTC
>NW_015739507.1:0-380 GCF_001515625.1 Sinocyclocheilus rhinocerous
ATTCCAAGCAAAAATAATATTCGAAAATCGCTGGGTATTATTCGACTATTATTCGAAAATCACACCCCTCCCCCACATGCACGCACAAACACCCATAAACAGAGATAGAGGGAGAGAGACGGGATTCAAGCTTTCAATCTGTATGATAAACGGTTTAATTCAGAAGATCGGCTACCTTAACTCAAGCCATATAATGATTGTAACGTGCTGAAATATATTAATATAGTAAACATAACCGAATGACGGCACTTATTAACATAACAGCCTGTCGATTAGCATAAATCAACTGCTCATAAAGCTAGGACATTTCCATTATAAAAAATGGAACCCCAAAGGGAATAGTTACGAGATGGGAGGAAAAATATACTTCAATATCTTCT
>NW_015739508.1:0-379 GCF_001515625.1 Sinocyclocheilus rhinocerous
AACACACACACACCGTGAACACACACCCGGAGCAGTGGGCAGTCAATGCTGCGGCGTCCGGGGAGCAGTTGGGGTTTCGGTGCCTTGCTCAAGGGTCTAACCTCAGTCGTGGTATTGAAGGTGGAAGAGAATGCTGCTTGGAGATATATTGGTGTCATACAAAAATAAAGAAAATAAATAATGGTGACCTTCTGCCTACTTGAGCAAAGTGTATGAAAGGTCAACTGTAATAACTCTTGTGCAAATCAAAAGGAATGTCACTCTGTGGCTACAAATTCCAAACATATTACCCAAGCCACAAGTTCTGATCTCAGATCTTCACACTCACTCAGCTGTTTTAGTTAAAGGGGTCATATGATGCGATTTCAATTTTTCCTTT
>NW_015739509.1:0-379 GCF_001515625.1 Sinocyclocheilus rhinocerous
ATTATTATCAGTGTTGAAAACAGTTGTGCTGCTTAATATTTTTCTAGAAACTGTGATGCATTTTATTCAGGATTCTTGATGAATAGAAAATTGAAAATATAAAAGTTTTAACTGTCACTTTTGATCAGATTAATGCATCCCTGCAGAATAAATGTATTTCTTTGAAAAAAATATTACTGACCCCAAACTTTTGAACGCTAGTGTATATAGATACTATATACATGAGGTCCAAACTACTGTTTCTGTACATACGAGATAAAAAAATTACTTATGGGAAGACTAAATAATAATAGTATATATTTATATATTACTGTTTACATTTGAGCAATTTCATTAAATATTTGTGACCCTGGACCACAAAACCAGTCTTAAGTCGCTG
>NW_015739510.1:0-380 GCF_001515625.1 Sinocyclocheilus rhinocerous
TATTCTGCCCTCGCACACTGCACCCCAACCTGTGAGCGACGCATCCGTTGTGACCACTTTTCTCAGAGAAACTTCTCCCAGCGGAGTCCCTGACTCGAGAAAAGAGCGATCTCTCCAGTGACGAAGACCGCGCATGCAAAGTGACGTTACTATCATTTTGCAGTTGAGGTGGCGTTTTGGACACAAACGCTGCGCCGCTGTCCAGTGCTGGAGCTCCCTCATTCGCAACAGTCCCAGTGGAATGACAGAAACTGTTGAGGCCATCAGCCCCAGAAGACGTAAACACAGTCTGAATTGAACTCTGTTTCCTTTCTGAAAAAGGGACAAACAGCCATGAATTGACCTGATGCGCTCCTCCGACAGAAACGCTTGATACAGGT
>NW_015739511.1:0-380 GCF_001515625.1 Sinocyclocheilus rhinocerous
ATAAAAATAATTTCCCCTCCCTCTTGCAATGACAGTTTTTATTCTTTAGTTTAAGTTGAAGCACTAAGTAACTAAAACGAAATAAACTGACGCTAAAATCTAAAACTTAATGCATATGTAAATAATAAAAATGACAAGCAAAACAAAATTACTAAAACTTTAAGATTAATGAAAGCATTTATTGCTTGAAATAAAATAAGTACTAGCTGAAATATGAAAATAAGTGAAATATATCTAAAAAAATGTATTTCAGCTAGTTGCCAAGAAAAGTTTATTAAGTTAAGTTGAAGTACTAAAATAATTAAGATTAAATAAATGGACACCGAAATCGAATCTAATAAGAACTATATAGACGTAGATGAAAACACAACAAAATTACT
>NW_015739512.1:0-380 GCF_001515625.1 Sinocyclocheilus rhinocerous
ATGTCTCGATGACACACTGGAGCCACTGAGCATGGCCCCTCCCCTAACACTTAGTTACAGCCTACAGTTTGCTAGCTAGCTATGCCTGCGTCACGTAAATGCGTATTACCAGGTTGCGATCATTTACAAAATAGCTCGGTCTCCTTATTTAAATTTCCTAAAAACGATGATATCAAGAAGAGGTGGATTAAGTTTGTAAAGAGGCACCTTGATGGAGAGCTGAGGATCACCACCAACACCCGCCTTTGCAGTGAACATTTTACACCGGATAGTTTTATAAACTTTCATCGGAGACAATTGGGATTCACTGATAATCCGCTGTTACTGGTGAACGGGGCCGAGCCGACTATCTCCCGCCCCGGCCTTCATCCTTCCGTCCC
>NW_015739513.1:0-378 GCF_001515625.1 Sinocyclocheilus rhinocerous
ACAAAATAATGTTCTTTTTAGCAGCATCATATGAACCCTTTAAGTTGGTTAGGTTGTTTTTTAAGTTGTTTTAACAGGGAAACAATTAGTAGCTGTACCCAGTGTTATTTTAGTATATTTATAGTTTTTTATAAATATTTAAATATGAATTAGCTTGTATATATTCAAGGTTCATTTTCATGTTTAGTAATTTTGATATGTGCTTTTGTAATTTTTATTATTTTTTGTTCTTTTTAAAATATTACTATTTATGTTTCATTTGTTTTTATTTCAGTTTTAGTTTAGCTCTAGTTTTTATTTATTTCCAGTTAATAATTACAGTCCTTCAACTTAAACTTTTAGAATATATACTGTATATATATATATATATATATATAT
>NW_015739514.1:0-380 GCF_001515625.1 Sinocyclocheilus rhinocerous
TTTAATTAACTTTTACACAACTTTTAAAGAAAGACAGGTTTGCATACAACAGCTTCACACTTCAGCTTTGCACCACATCCTTCCTTTCTCACAGCAACAGCGCTGGAATATATCACTTCTGAATTCAGCAAAATGCACTTTATGACACTTTTTACACACTGCACATTTTGATATCAAGGCGCATACAGAACCACAAATGACAAAAGGCTACAAAGAGAAACCTCTGTTGCTTGGAAACAGTGAGATGTCATAAGAATCAGATTTAGCTAGCTCAGTCTGTGGCGGAAACATAAGCATAAAAAAAAAGAACCAAACTTTCCGGTGCTCAGTCAGTTGAGACTCCAGCAAAAACACTTCCTACTCCTACTCAGCAGTATGTG
>NW_015739515.1:0-380 GCF_001515625.1 Sinocyclocheilus rhinocerous
ATCCAATGTTCAGATATCTATTCTGGAAATGTATGCAAATTAGTTCATATTCATTAAAAAAGATGTCATTTTTATATTTAAACATAACATTTCAGAATACTGTGATTAATCAGCTGAGTAAGTATGGTGATATATATTAATTGGTGTCTTGCTTTAAATTCGTTATTGCTTCAAATCAAAGTTTGTGATGTTGTGATTCATCTCGGTTCAAGGTTTTGAACTCTGCATTTAAAGGATTTTACAAAATCCCTATGGAGCAAATGAATGGGAAAAACATTTCCAAGGCCGTTGAAAAACTACCATTGCGTCCTATTCCTCCATGCACAGCCTCTGATGCTTCCCAAGCCAAATTTTATTATTCTAGCCGATAATGAAGCACA
>NW_015739516.1:0-380 GCF_001515625.1 Sinocyclocheilus rhinocerous
GTTGAGAATAAACTCATTAAATTACGAGAAAAAAGTAGTTAAATTGCGAGAAAAAACTCCTTAAATTTCGAGAAAAAAGTCGAGAATTAACACTCGTGTTATGTTCATTTCATCTCGTTGGACAGTGTTATTTGGCGTCTGCAGAAGGATGGGATCGTACGGAGAGTAATGCACTGCGGAGTAGCGGCTGATACGATCGACTGGGTTCGAGTCTGTCTTTTGACAAACTCGCTTTTCTTCCTTTTCTCATCAACTATCACATTGGAAAATTGGAAATCAATTAACGAGTGTTTAATAATAAAGTATTAATTAGGGGTAGGCAGGCTATAGGGAGAGCTTTGTTGTCCCAATAAGGCAGCATCTATTTAATAATTTCAATA
>NW_015739517.1:0-380 GCF_001515625.1 Sinocyclocheilus rhinocerous
AGTCAGAATTGTGAGATAAAAAGTCGCAATTACCTTTTTTAAAAAAAAATTTATTCAGTGGCGGAAACGGGCTTCCATAGATAGGCCTACATTTCAGTTTCTCTAAATAAATTCGTTTTGGCTACGCATTTATGTTGTTTATAATGAAGCGAAATAATTTCTGCTTTATTTTATAACCGTGTATATATATACACATTTGTAATATAATTTCATAGCTGCTTATATTTTCTTATTTTTATTTAGCTTTGTTCTGAATAAAGTCAAATGTAAAGAATTTGCTTGCAAATTTTTTTTTTTTCACTTATATTTTGACTTATATGTGTATATCTGATTTTTTTTTTTATCCATGCAGCAAGTGTTTAAAAAATAGCTTGAAAAAA
>NW_015739518.1:0-380 GCF_001515625.1 Sinocyclocheilus rhinocerous
GACTATGCCTATCTGTTCGCTCTGCAGAGAGGGGTGACTACGCACGCGCAGCCCTGCGCTGTCCTTGGCCACAAATTTGCGCACCTGAGAGAAGCAGAGACAGAGAGACAGATGAGAAGATGGCAGGAAGCTGCAGTCAGAGAGCGAGGACTCACAGCACAGAGAGAACAGAACCCGCACTTCCTGTCAGACGAGAAAAACATCAGTCCATCTGAGAGACATTCAGCAGCAAAGAGCAGGAAAGACATCTGATTTTGCACAGTTGTGTTGCTTGTTTCCCAGTTCAATACACAGTAAAGAAATAAAAAGTAACACTATTTGCACTGGTAAGTATAAATAGCACTGTAGCAATAGTTCATAGTTCACCAATAAACAGAAAC
>NW_015739519.1:0-380 GCF_001515625.1 Sinocyclocheilus rhinocerous
TTCAAATCTAAATGGATAAAGCTCTAGATAAACATCTCTTTATCAAAATAAACATCTTGATATGCATGAGGCAATCTGGCAATCCACTGAACATTCAACTTTGATTTGATCAAAAGTAGTGCAATTTGTAACAAAACTGGACCCAAGACAGATATAAAAGACTATGAAATATCCAGAAATAGATGTTCAAACTGTGCACATGTGAATGGAAGTATACATAATTCAAAGAATTCAAGCTCAAGAGACCTACATCAAGAATCCTGGCCTCCTGAGGTGTACAGTGGGTAGAGTTCAGGATATCTGTTAACAGAATATGATTAAGTAACAACAAAAAAAAATATGAAAGGTGTCTTGTGAAAGTATACAAGTGTGCATAGTGC
>NW_015739520.1:0-380 GCF_001515625.1 Sinocyclocheilus rhinocerous
TAATAAATTTTTTTTTATATTTTTATCTAATTATTGCTTTTTTATATATATTCTTTATATATTTAGTATTCCTCTGGCTAAAGATTGCTTTAAAAAAAAAATTATAATAATAACTTTAATAATTTAAATTATTTTAGACTTCATTAATTAATTGTTTTAAACCTAGAACAGTGCAAACATGACCAAAAACGGCTAAACTCACAATACATAGTGCAGTTTCTTATCTTAGTAGCTTCCTGAATTCGTCCCTGAGTGTACTGCAAGTTTCTTTGAAAAACAAGCAGGCAGTCATTTAAATGGAATTTTTATCCAGTGTTAAAACAACTACGGCATTCCAGTACAATAGAGTTCCTGCATCTTTCCGGTTTTCTAACCTTTAA
>NW_015739521.1:0-380 GCF_001515625.1 Sinocyclocheilus rhinocerous
AATCTTTTGTAACATTATAAATGTCTTTACTGTCACTTTTGTTCACTTTAATGCATCCTTGCTGAATAAAAGTATTAGTTTCTTTAAAAAATCTTACTGACCTCAAATTTTTGGAAAGTGGTATGTAATGAAAAAGGGTGTGGAGTGATATCTTATGTGTATTCATAACTGACTACCTCCTGATTTGGTTGTTTATACCCCATATACAAGTTTGTGTCTTTTCCTGGGCAGTGATTCAGTTTTGTGCTTTTATTTTCTTTCTCTTTTCCCTGAAGACCACTGAGGACGAGGGCTGGTGGGAGGGGGAACTGAACGGACGCAGGGGCTTTTTTCCCGATAACTTCGTCATGGTGATCCCAGCGGATGCTCTTCATGTGAGT
>NW_015739522.1:0-380 GCF_001515625.1 Sinocyclocheilus rhinocerous
TATATTTTTTCAGGGCATTTGTTTCATGGCATCTTTTTATGACTGAAAGCGAGTATCACTGGGAAATTGTTCTTTTTTTTACTAATATTTATCCATTGACTATAGCCATTCAACATTACAGTGTAATTGAGAGCTATCAATTTCAACATTTATTACTCTTTAAAAAATAACAGCTTCTAATTTAAGTGAACTTAAATTTCAATCAATCTTCACATAAACCCAATATTTATTTAACAAGTAGGAAATTATTCAGAAACTGAGTAAAGATATCAAACACTAAATTCTAAATTAAATATAGATGAATCCTTGAAGCTACAAAACTTAATAGATTTCCACTTTTTTCTTTTGTTCTTTGATTAACAGACATCACAGCAGCTGGT
>NW_015739523.1:0-380 GCF_001515625.1 Sinocyclocheilus rhinocerous
ACGTAACGCCGTTACATGTAACTAGTTACTCCCCAACACTGCCAATATACCATCCCACAATAACTGAAACATTGTCATGGTGTTTTTATGTTGAATTTCTGGCATCCACAGCTGCCAGGGTTTTTTCTTTTCTTTTTTTTTCCCTATAATTGTAACATTTTTGAGCAAATGAACTTGCTTTTTTACTCAAGGTTTTGCAATAGATTCAAATAACGCTCTCGCACACATGTACATACACAACTTCTTATACTAGCAACAGAAATGGAATTAGTCCATTCAATCCTGTGATTGTGCACATTCAGACGTAACACAGTTTTCTCAAATCACATTAGCAGAGCACACAGCAAAAAGAAAAGAAAAACTCTAACCACTTTATCCTC
>NW_015739524.1:0-380 GCF_001515625.1 Sinocyclocheilus rhinocerous
AAGACGGGATTGGACTGAGACGCTGCTGTTTGGACCAAACACAGTCTGTGGGTGAATGAAAACATGTCCAGGTCATATTTCACCCCAAAATCATAAGAAACTAAAGGATGATCTTGTGTGAAAGAAATGAAAAGTCTATTTTTATAGCATTCTCATTACTGTCTGAGAGGATGTTTTGCTTTTGAATTATTTTGTCATTTTCATTATTCTCACTAATTATTCTCATTAGATTCTCATTACTGTAATACAGTCATTTCTCAATATATTACTGTTAAAATTACTGTATTTTTTTTTTATTAAAATGAGCATGAAAGCCATACAACAAATGCTACCATGATGCATATATACTTTACTTTATATACAGTATATATATATATATA
>NW_015739525.1:0-380 GCF_001515625.1 Sinocyclocheilus rhinocerous
GAAGAGAAGAGAAGAGAAGACTGACTTGCCTGTCCTGTGATGTGCTGTGTGTGTCTTTGGTTCTTGAAAGAGAGATGGAGGAGCGACTCCTGTGCTCCTCTTTATTGGATTACTCCCCCCTTGGAAGGGGCAATGGGGTGATTGAAATGGGTTGGACAGTTTATCAGGAACTATAAATACATAGGAACTTGAACTTCTAAGCCAGTACTTCACAGAGCACACATACATATGTAACAGTACATAATACATATGTAACAGTAAATATTTAGCCATGCATGTATTTTCTCGAACTGATGTGAATCTAATCATTACAGCATACAGGGCACTCACATTCTCATTCTAAAGTTGTCTTTTAAACTGTAAAGACCATCTTACACCAG
>NW_015739526.1:0-380 GCF_001515625.1 Sinocyclocheilus rhinocerous
AAACACACCACTGTTACAGTATGTAACAAGTGAAAAAATATACATTATATATGCCGTCTAGTTAAGGTGTCAACAAGATATAACTGTTGAAAAAAATTCAAGTGCACTTCATTGTGGGATACCCACTTACGTCTTCTAGGGCAAACATTTTTATTTTACATTTTTGTTAGTTTTTTCTCCCTGAACAAATTGCAAAATATTTTCTTGTTTTAAGTAAAAACCAATCAAAAAAAGTAAATACATTTTTCAAAAGACAAGACATAATATTTATCAAAATTAAGTGGGTTTATGCTTTAAAAAAATCTGATAATGGCTAAGACAAATGAACTTTTATTTAAAATTAAAGGTGCAATAGGAGATCTTGGAAAATGCTAACTTTA
>NW_015739527.1:0-380 GCF_001515625.1 Sinocyclocheilus rhinocerous
ATTTACCCGCTGGCGCTTTTAGGTATACAGCGACCTCTGGCGGTTTTAGTGTTAAATGACCCTGTTAGAACTGTCCAAATGACATTGTTCAAAAATGTTTTTATAATTGTTGATCTAGAGAGTCCAGGGAATTGTACCGCAATGGTTTTATTGATTTTGAGTTAAAAACCTAGAACTAGTTCACAAAAGTCGTTTTTTAAAATAACATTAAATATTTAAAGAACAGTTGGATTGATAGCAGTGGTTCTAGAGGCAAAGATGTTCAGAATGAGGAGATATATCACGATATGATATGAAGATCTAGTGGTTGTGTGAATATATTAACTTTTTTTTTTAATTTGAGGTCATTTACTATAGAAATATTGTGTTTTTGAGGCCTT
>NW_015739528.1:0-380 GCF_001515625.1 Sinocyclocheilus rhinocerous
ATATAATGTTTTATTTAAAACACTGTAAGGAAATAAATGGAAACTGGGCAAGGTAAAGCCATTTAAACTTGATGTGAAAATGAAAGTTCACAATTCTTATAGATGTAAAATTCTAAATGTTTATCTGCATGTTATTTTATCACTGTTTGCTCTTCATTTTCAATCAACAATAACTTCTACGAACCCCTCTCAACAATTCTCTTCTCTAGTGACCGGCTATGTCTTTGTGTGAGGAAGAAGAAGATGGGTTTCAACACCTCCCATCCACTTGTTTCTGGCATGAAATATTTGCAGCAATAAGCAAAACAAAGACATGGTGGCAAGTCGTTTTTCCAAATGTTTTTAGGTTGAAATGGGGTGCGCCTAAGTTTCCACACTTG
>NW_015739529.1:0-380 GCF_001515625.1 Sinocyclocheilus rhinocerous
AAAAATCATCATAACCATTTAGATAATTCTAACTATTTTCCTTACAAATATCATATACTTGTATTATAACCTAGTAGGCCTGCATGGCATGTTGCCTTGAGGCAACATGAAGTTTTTTGTAATTTCCTAATATATGTTTGAAGATGTATAATGTAAAGTTTTTGAAAATACTTCTTTACTTACCAATTAAGGTTCATACATCAAGGATCATACATTTTTTTAGGTAATTTTAGTAATTTTGTGATTTGTTTTTGTCATTTTTAACCTTTATGTGTATGTATTGTTTTAATGTTTATTTTAATATTAATGTTCAGTTTTAGTTATTTTAGTACAACAGGTTAAACTAACTGAAATGAAAACTAGCTGAAAAAAAAAAAAAA
>NW_015739530.1:0-380 GCF_001515625.1 Sinocyclocheilus rhinocerous
AGAAAGGAACCAAATTAATATCTACACACACATACCCACAAATGAACAAAACTTTGACCGTGACAAATAACACAGTAATAACACAGTAATAACATTAATAACTCATTAATAACACAGTAATAACAGTAATAATGCAGGAATAACACATTACCACAGTAATAACACAGTAATCAAACACATTAATAACACATTAAAAACAGTAAAAAGTAATAACACATTAATAACACAGGAATTAAACTAATAACACATTAATAACACAAAATAACACATTAATAACTCAGTAATAACACATTAATAACACAGTAATAACATTAATAACAGTAATAACATTAATAACAGTAACTACACATTAATAACAGTAATAACAAAGTCATAACACA
>NW_015739531.1:0-380 GCF_001515625.1 Sinocyclocheilus rhinocerous
GCACTGTTCCTTCACTTTAATAGTGAGCCATTACAGACATTATCTGTAATGTGGGTGCCAGCCAATTCTGTCAGATATGACGGTCAGGTCTTGCATTTGAATCTTGAAATTACGTGTTCCAGCCTGACTGAGTGTCTTTTTGATATAGAAGTTTGTGTTGTGCACTGTTTGCTCTGCAAATGACTAGTAAGAGTCACAGATCACACTTCACTGCTTAGCAATGCTGTGCAAACTGCCAAAAGAGAGCATAGCACGAAAGGCTAAAGAAAATCAGACTTCCCTTAGTGTGTTTTCATGCACTTTGCAGTTTTGCAGACCCTAAGGATATTAGGCAGCTCTGAAAGCCCCATTTGATTCGTTGATCGAGAATGGCTAAATGG
>NW_015739532.1:0-380 GCF_001515625.1 Sinocyclocheilus rhinocerous
AATAAATGCAGGCTTGGTGAGCAGAAGAGAATTCTTTAAAAACATGAAATCTTACGGTTCAGAAACTTTTGACTGGTAGTATATATATATATATATATATATAATTAAACATAGTAATGTACATGTTAGTGGATATTCCTAGTTGTATACAGTATATTTAAAAATAACTCAATATCCACTAACATTTATATTTTTCATGAATAAATAATAATGCCTTTGTCACTTTTGAAAAATGTAATGCATCCTTACTGAATAAAAGTAATAATTTCGTAAAATTAAATGACTGAGTCCGAACTTTTGAACATTAGTTATAAATAATAAATAAAATAAAAAAAATAAAAAAATAACTAACATTTACTCTGTTTCATGAAGAAATTATA
>NW_015739533.1:0-380 GCF_001515625.1 Sinocyclocheilus rhinocerous
ATGATGTAACGAAGCCTCGTTTACTGAAATCACGTGACTTTGGCAATTTGATACGTGCTCCGAACCACTGTTTTGAAACAAATGGTTCGCAAAGGTTTTGAAGCTTCATGAAGCAGTGTTTCAAAAACGGCCATCACTAGTTTCTGGAAGAAGACGCGCTGAGAGGAATGACCCAGAATTTACCTCAGAAGAAGACGCACTGAGAGGAATAAGCCAGAATTTACCTCATTGTATTTACATTTCTTATGGCGCAATGAAGTTTTCATGCTCTATATATAATATAAAACAGTAGCCTATATAAAAGTAATATGAGTGTACACTGTAACATGAGTATTTAAGAATGTTTAGACCATGTTTATTATTAATACTCTGTTCACAAA
>NW_015739534.1:0-380 GCF_001515625.1 Sinocyclocheilus rhinocerous
AGCTTGTTTACCACCAATGCATCAGAAACTAAAAGCAAAGATGCGCATTAGGTGTGAAATTCATGCTTTATCTTGTATTTTAACAGTCTTTTGTTACCATCCCAGTTAACAAAAATGTGTTCCTAGAACGTTTTGTTAATGTTCCCAAGGTTATTTTTGAATGTTCTCTAAACACTTTTAAATTGGTTTTTAAAAATTTTCTTAGAGGAAACGTTAAAGGAATGGTCCATTTGATCATTTTGCAAACATTATGGTAACGTTACTTTTGAATGTTCTCTGTATTTTGCAATAAATGTTCTGAAACGTAGTAAGTAATAACATTAAAAACTAAACAAAAAAATGTAAGAATGCTTGGCTAATGTTCCCATTAATTTATGAAA
>NW_015739535.1:0-380 GCF_001515625.1 Sinocyclocheilus rhinocerous
TAAACAGATCAAAATTAAGTGAAAATGGTATTAAATTTTGTGTCTGATTAAAATCACTATGAGGTCGAAATATTACCAGTCCTTACTAAAATGTTAGTATTAGAAGTGTGTCTTGTCATAATGATGTACATGTACCTTTTCCTGTAGCAGTTAAGTTGTAAAAGTTTACTTGTCCTGTGAAGGTGTTTCCAGTCAATAAACGAGCATTTACAGTTGCACCTGTTTCAGCTTTCACATCAACACTGACTCCAGTCTCAGCGCTGCTGGTAATCTGTCCTGGAGCTTTGTCAACTGAAAGAGAATGCAAAAGAGATAGATTTATGTTTCTTACACAAATGTATTATATATGATAATATTAATTCATTTTCTTAAAGGGCCCC
>NW_015739536.1:0-380 GCF_001515625.1 Sinocyclocheilus rhinocerous
CAATATTTGGAACAAACATTTCTCTACATGTGAACAGTACCAGAGGATGTACATGTTTTCTGGATGTACAGAGGATGTAACTGTACATGTTCAGGCAGAGGTAGAAGAGAAGGATTGTTTTGTTAATTTGTCACTTTAAGCACTAGAGTCACATTTGGCATTAGTCAAGCTGAAAATATTAACTATATTTACATTAAAACTGCAATTAAAACATAAAATGCTTGTGCTAAAATATCACATACTGTTGATGTTTGGTGTTATGGGTGATGTTTAAATACATATTTCACTATCCCCCTCTTCATCGTTCCATTTTCTCCTCTATACTTTCTATTCAATCTGAAAATGTTTTTAAAAGATAAAAAAAATAATAAATTCCTCCT
>NW_015739537.1:0-380 GCF_001515625.1 Sinocyclocheilus rhinocerous
CAATATGTGTTCTAAAATTGGCTCAAAATATCAAACATGTTTGATTTCCCCTGACTGGATGGAATCAGAGTCTGAAGCTAAAAAATCGGTGAGATTTGTGGACAATATGCGATTTTCTATGCATTTTCTATTTTCTACGGCAACTAGCATCAACTTCATCTCCAGACTGTAAATTGCCAGAAAATCGTGTCGTGTATTCCAGGCTTTACTGTCATTTCGGCTTCAGAGCATTTTTCTGTAAAGTAAATGTTTAATGTGAGGGATCACTATCAAATAATTAGGTATGTGTTCTCATTTGCAGGAAAGGTTTCTTCATTATTCCTTCCTGAAACTGCCTGTTCAGTTCCTTAAAAGGACAGTTCACCCCAAACTTAAAATAC
>NW_015739538.1:0-380 GCF_001515625.1 Sinocyclocheilus rhinocerous
CATAGTTAGACAGATATCATGATGTATCATTATAGGATTGTCTAGTAATATATCAGTTATCGCAGAATTGCTGTATCATGATATTATCTGTATCATGGGCCATGTATTGTGTATCATATCGTGAGGTACCCTGTGATTCCCACTCATACTGAAAAAAATATTTAAAAAAAAAAGTTTTTTAGAAGAAAGTACAAAAAAAAACTATACACTTGATTTTAACAACTTATAAATCTGGGTGAGGGACACACAAAATATACTAACTCTGGCAAAATCAACCTTTCTACACTCTTACAAATGAGGGAGACATAATAAAGTGACAAACAAAGACAAAGAGTTCCCCTAATTGACAAATAATGCAAAAATATAACACATATGTTGAT
>NW_015739539.1:0-380 GCF_001515625.1 Sinocyclocheilus rhinocerous
AGACAAAGGCCGCAGCAGTAGTCTTACCCGAAGTGGAAGCATCAAGGGGAACCGAACTAAACGGGTGTCCCTGCACTTGGATCCAGGGCAAGGTGAAAGGAAATGCAAAGGAAAGTCTTCCGAATCAGTGGAGAAGCACCAGAACCATCATCAGAGTCAAAACAGGACTCAGCACAGTAGCCATCATCCAAACCAACTTACAGTCTCTCCTGGAGGGATCTTGGAATTTGTACCAGCGCAAAGACAACAGTCAAAATCCAAGCCAACAAGAGAGAGAGACTTGTCATCAAAGTCTTGCTCTGCAACTACCAGCTACCCGTTGCACAGTGGGAGGAACGTATCATCTGTAGGAAACAAAGAAAACTCCAAACTGGGACCCG
>NW_015739540.1:0-380 GCF_001515625.1 Sinocyclocheilus rhinocerous
CCATAAGAAGACGAGAGACTGGTCTCCACTTCCTCTGAAAATGCACAGTGGTAAAATCTGCCCGAACATCTGACCATTTAAAGGCAAGTCACTCCATTATAACAGTAATTGCGTGTGGCCTAGCTTTAAAATTATATAAAAGGGCACTTGAAATGTAGGATTTGACTTTTTGTGGGTCAAAGGAATAATATGACCTAATTCAGCAGAACAGAATATATCCAAGCTCTCTTTCAAACATGTCAGAAGTAGTAAATGTAGACACCCACCCTTCCACCACAATTTGGACAATCTGCACCTCTATAGAAAACCTATTTAAGATCAGATCTCAGATCAGTGGTCTAACAAAACTGAAATATATCCTTTGGGAAGTATATACATTT
>NW_015739541.1:0-380 GCF_001515625.1 Sinocyclocheilus rhinocerous
AGTGAAGTAAAAGTAAAAGTTACTCAAAATAAAACTACTCCAGTACAGCAACAAAGTAAATCTACTTCGTTACTGTCCATCACTGTTGTAATCTATAAGCATATGAAGTATTTCTTCAGTCCAACCAAAACAAATCCCTTGAGAGACACACTCTGCCCTCAAATTCAGAAGGAGGCAATTGTCCGTTGGAGGCATATCACCATCACTAACAGGGTCAAGCTGAGGTTATGTCTCAGATCATGTGACTACCATGCAGATGTGAGTCTTGACTCAATGCGTGGGTCGTCTCATCCAGCCTGAAAAACACAGGCCTCGCTTTGTCTTTCACAACAACAGTTGAGGCTGCAGCATCCCAGCATTCACTCGTGGACTGTGCTGCT
>NW_015739542.1:0-380 GCF_001515625.1 Sinocyclocheilus rhinocerous
CAGTCTAATTTTATGTTTATTTCTCCCACTCCTTGAGAACCTAGAGCTGGTCCAGTAGCTTAAGTGTTGCGTTGGAGTACGCAGGTGCTACACTGACTAAATAAACTAAGAATAAATTAAATTAAAATATATTAAAATAGAAAACAGATCTTTTTAAATCTAATTTTACCACTTTTTGCCACATTAAAAAAAATAAATAAATATGATTTAAATGTGATATGAATGATATATAACACTATATTTTAAAATAGAATTTAAAAGATAATTTTCATGTTTTTTGATGGCATGAGTTCACATATTCATAAACAGTGTAATGTGATAATATGATCTGTTGTCTTCATGTTGCACATAGTAAAACTCAGGTCAGCATTTGCTGCTGC
>NW_015739543.1:0-380 GCF_001515625.1 Sinocyclocheilus rhinocerous
CCCCCCTTCAGCCTTTGTGTCATTCATTTAACGACCAATCTCATTAGGCAGCGACGCACAATGGGCTGAACTATTTTCAGTATAAATATACCACATGGTGACCCTCAAGGTATAACTTATGAAGGTCTGTCTAATCTCATAAAAGATGGATTGGAAAAGAAAAAACGGTTCAGGGGTGTTCCAGCAAAGGTCACATAATAAATTAATAAATAAAGGAGAGAATGCTTTCATATATGAACTTGAATAAAACATCACTTTGGGTCCTAAAATATTCAGCCATAATCTAATAAATGAATATAGTAAATGCAATTAATGTTATTTCAATTTCAGTAATGTTCCAAAAGATGCACCATTTGAATAAATATGCAAAGTGTAAAATT
>NW_015739544.1:0-380 GCF_001515625.1 Sinocyclocheilus rhinocerous
CCATGTTAAATTTACTTATTTCCTTTGCTAATTTTATATAACTTAAGTAGATTTTATTTAATTCCATACTTAAATTTTACTTAAAAAATATGCGTGCAAAAACTTTTTACTTATTGTTTTTTTCACAAATCTATCAACCCATATCTATCTATCTACCCATCTACATATCGATCTACCCATCAACCCATCTACTCATCTATCTACCCATCTACCTATCTATCTACCCATCAACCCATCTATCTATCTATCTATCTACCCATCAACCCATTCATCTATCCATTAACCCATCACCCCATCCATCCATCCATCCATCTGTTTATGTATCTATCTACCACCTATCTACCCATCAACCCACCTATCTACCCATTAACCCATCACCC
>NW_015739545.1:0-380 GCF_001515625.1 Sinocyclocheilus rhinocerous
AGCTTTGCCATCACAGGAATAAATTATATTTTAAAATATATCCAAATAGAAAATAGTCAATTTATATTGCAATAATATTTAACAATATCATTGTTTTATTATATTTTTAATCCAATAAATGCAACCTTAAAAATGTAAAAGACTTTCAAAGACAATAAAACATCGTACCAACCCCAGACTTTTAAATGGTATGCAACGATCAAACAATATACTGTATGCACTGTACAAAGGGTGGAAAATTACTATGTAAAATATGTATTTGTACAGGATGGTATTTTGGTGCAAAGCCAGATATTATGAGCCAAATATCATATAACAAAAAAAAAGGCTGTAGCATGTGTAGGATCTCTGTCTTCGAACGGACCCACTTACACTATTGA
>NW_015739546.1:0-380 GCF_001515625.1 Sinocyclocheilus rhinocerous
ATATATATATATATATATATATATTATAAAAACGGGTGCAGCCATTTTTTGTAACTTGAATGTGCAAGGCTTCCGTTTTTTTTACTTACAAATAAAACAGCCCATTATGCTGCTTTATTTTGCAAGCAGGTATTTGATATCATATTATTTTATCATCACAATCATAAAAACACTAGTTTGTAGTGCAAATAGTTTTAGCATTTACTGCACTTTGCTATTCCTCTAGTTATTTACATAGGTTAATTGTCACAGGGGGACTGTGTTAATAAAGCACACGACAAGGAATACCACAATCATCTTTAACCCAATGACAAGGAGCAATCGGGAGATCAGAGGGAGCAAAACTACCACATTAATGCAAAACAAGACCAGACAATGGA
>NW_015739547.1:0-380 GCF_001515625.1 Sinocyclocheilus rhinocerous
CCATTGGTGAACAAGTGATGGAATGCTACATTTCTCCAAATCTGAAAGAAACACCTACATCTTGGATGACCTGAGAGTAAATGTTAAGATCATTTTCATTCTTGGTTGAATTATTCCTTTAAGGTTGGAATACACTGTGACTTTTGCCCAGATTTAGTTAGGAGAAACAGTAATTGCTTCAAGTCAGAGCCAATCTGCAGATGTTGGGCATTCAGGCGTATTCAGTCTGTTCAGATTTTTAAAAAGTCAAGTAGTCTATTCCTACCTTTACTCACTTTACTATCTTGTTTTAAACTCTTTTTCTATAATACACAAACCCTAACCCTTTTTTTTTATTCCACTGAAATGTTGTACAAGTTTGGAATGACATGAGAGTGAGC
>NW_015739548.1:0-380 GCF_001515625.1 Sinocyclocheilus rhinocerous
CTACACAATGCTGGATATGACATATCACTGCATCTTTTCCCTCTGTCGGCACATGGCCCAATTGCTTTCTAGCAGGGTTTTTTCTTTTGTAACAAGAGAAGAACACGGCCGTCTCTGGGCTGACATTCCTCCCCCTCCTGCAGACTAGGGACCAGACTGCCCTTTCTTCCCAGCAGTGAAATGTCCACCTTTCATTGGGGGCCATTCGGTTCACAAGTTGGATTAATCACACACAGGATTTTGATTTGGAAGATGAATAGGAATGATAAGAATCCACTGAATAGCAATTTCAAAGGACTGAAACTCTGGAACTATGCAGAATTAATACAGACTAACAATTCATATGGCTTGACACATGTTGTCCTGATTTTTATGTAATA
>NW_015739549.1:0-380 GCF_001515625.1 Sinocyclocheilus rhinocerous
CTCAAGCCAGACTGGCATTGGCTGTGTTCTCTATGGTTAATCACGTTAGACACAGCACAAATCAAAGCTATGGGATGCCAAACTCTGTGCCAGCCCACTGACAGGGGGCAGTGCCCCCACTGCCCACTGGCACACTCCACCAATATGGTACACTTTGGTCCATTATTTTTTAAAGCATTAGAGGCATAACTGACAAGACTTTTTTTTTTTTAGAGAGAGAACTATTAGATATGTTTAACAGACTGTTATATTACAAAAATAAAACTAGAATGAAAAGTAATTAGTTTTAAATTTGTAATTAGTTTTAATTCGTTTGTCAGATATCTGTATCTTAAAAAGAAAGAAACTATTGATAGTCTTATTTTGACCGTTTTGTTTTG